>NW_007728112.1:224404-237526 GCF_000696425.1 Galeopterus variegatus | reverse complement strand
CCCGGCGCCGGGGCGCGCGGGGCTAGGAGGGGCGCGGCGGTGGAGACGCGGAGTGCAAACCCGGGAGGAAGCGGGAGTATTGCCCAGTCGGCTGATGGACACCCGGCTCTGTGCCGTTACCAACGGCACCGGGAGCTGCTCATATGGGCCTCACACAGTCCGGTGGTGTCCCCAGTTCCTCATGTGCGTTAAGGAAGGGGGCTAGGGAGACGTGTCCCCTGCACGTTCAGAGGGACTGTCCGAGATGCCCACAGTAGGCGTGGAAGTGAGGTTGCCTTCCAAGCTGGAGTGGGTCATTTGCGGGGGTCCTGCG
This sequence comes from Galeopterus variegatus, assembly GCF_000696425.1. Taxonomy (NCBI): domain Eukaryota; kingdom Metazoa; phylum Chordata; class Mammalia; order Dermoptera; family Cynocephalidae; genus Galeopterus; species Galeopterus variegatus. The sequence continues at coordinate 237,213 of NW_007728112.1, read as the reverse complement.
GGGCAGGGGGACAGAGAGCGGAAGAGCTGTGTGTGCTCCCCGGCACCGTGCCCTCGGCGGGGACATCTGTTATGTCGCCTGACACGAGTAGGGCCCTCGAGTTGATATTTGTAAGCTAATTAATGGAGGCCCTGGGCACCTCGTTAAGACGTCTTTGCTGAGATGGAATCCACGGGTGCATTAATTAATAGAATTAATGCCTTTTCTGGTTTCCTTTAAGACTGAGTCGCGCTTAGTCCTATTCCCAGAGTGAACGAGCCGTAGTATTGTTCTTCTGGTTTAAATTTATGTCAGCGTTTTTGTTACAAGCACGAAAAAGTCTTTTTGTTTTATATCCAAAGTAATATATGCCCATTTTTAAAAGCAAGCAATATAGATATGTATAAATGAAAATAAAAAGTCTCCTTACCGCCCCCCCCCATCCCACTACCAGGGTGATCACACACCAGATTAACAGTCTGGCATCCATTTCCCTAGACATTTTGCTAAGCACATAAACACACACACGCAATTTACAAAAATGCTTCATACTATACATAGTGTTCTGCAGGTTGATTTCTTTTATTCAACAATATGTCGTGGACATTATTCCCTGCCCACACATATCGATGTATTTTGTTCTTTTTAGTACAGCGTAACACTTCACAATAACGATGACTTCACAGTCTGCATAACCATTCCTCTTAGGACGGATGCTTAACGTCTCCAGTACTTATTACAAACACTGTTGTGTGAGCATCCTTGTACATGTATGTTTGTGTGCTCAATAAGAGAGTTATGAAGGTAGTTATAAGAGAAATTCTTAGAAGACGAATTACTGGGTCATGGGGTATGCGCATTTGAAATGTTAACAGAAATTGCCAATCTGGTTTCTAAAAATGCACAAATTTACCTTCACATCTGGCTTGCAGACTCCCTCTCCAAAACTGAGAAATATCAGTGGTTTTAAAATCCTATCAGTCTTACATGGGAAAAATCTCGCTGATGTATGAACTGGGGATTCGCTTTGCCATCATGAAGTTGAGCATATCTTCTTATGCTTGTTACCATTTGCAATTTATCCATATCCATTTTGCAATCACCTTAAAGCCATGCATTGAAGACCAGCCACGAGGTCCGTAACAGCAACGCTTGTCTTAGAGAATTCACTCAGGGTTCAACAAACAGAGCTCACTCAGGAAATTCAACCTGCCCCCGCCCCCGCAATTTAGGCAAGAGCGGAAACCCCATCCATTCACATCCAGTGGTGTGACTGATTCGAACAAGTCCCAAATCTGTGGGGCGGCTGGCAGGCTGAAGACCCCGGAGAGGGCCCACGCTGCTGTTGGGGTCTGGGGGCATCTGCCGCAGAACTCTCTCTTGCCTGGGGCAGTCAGTCTTTGAGGCCTTCAGCTGGGTGGATGAGGTCCACCCACATCAAAGAGGACAACTGCTCTCCTCACAGCTCACTGATTTAGTGGTTAATCTCACCCAAAAATACCCCCACAGAAACATCCAGAGTAATATCTGACCACATGTCTGGGGACCCTGGTCCAGCCAAGTTAATGAATGGAATTAACCATCCTTTTATTGAAATACCTAATCTATAGAAAATACAGAAAATTCAAAAAACACAGTTTTTTTTTTTTTTGGTAGCTGGCCAGTACAGGGATCCGAATTATAACACCACGCTCTGACCAACTGAGCTAACTGGAAAACCCTCGAATTTTATTTTATTTTATTTTTTCCTTTTTGTCTTTTTTCATGACCAGCAACGGGATCACAACCCTCGGTGTCGCGCCTGCACCACGCTCAACCAGTGAGCAGACCGGTCTCCATATGGGATCCCAACCCTCGGCAGGAGCGCCGCCGCACTCCCAAGCACTGCACTCTACCGAGTGCGCCCCCGGGCCGGCCCAACCCTCGAATTTTATTTTTAAAAGCCAACATAAGCCGGTGCCCCTCTTCCCGTGCTAAGCGGGCCTGGCTTGGAGCAGAAGGGCCTCCTCAGCTGGCTTGCACGTTGCACTTGGAAACCATTGAGCAGAGTCTCACTCTCCTGACCCTGCGATGAGAAAGTAAACGGGTCCCCCATTGGCTGGCCCGGGAGGACAGTCCAGTTGGAGAAGAAGTTATAGGGACTCAGCTGGGAGAGGTTGTGGGGGTGGGAAGCTAGAGGTAGAGGCAATCTCTGAAGCTAGAACCCCAGCATATTTGGTTGGAGCAAATATTTCTGTCCAGAGGGACATTGGGAACCTATAAGATAAGGCCATACATCCAGGCCAGCAGCAAAGCCAGCCCGACGCCCGGGATCCTGAGAGATGTGGGCGGGACCCACCACCAGATCCTGGAAGACACTTGTTAACCACGTGTGTTTCTTTGGGTGTGTGACTTATCTGCTCATGTCCTTCACCAAACTTCTGCTTAGGTTTTTCTAATTCATTTTTAAGAGTTCTTTTTGCAATGAAGATGTTCATCTTTGTGTGTGTGTGTGTGTGTGTTTTTTTTTTTTAAAGTAGAGAATGGAATAACGGTTACCAGAGGCTGGGAGACGTGGGGGTGGAAATAAGGGGTGGACTAGTGGGCACAAAACTACGCTGTCTGCCTACGTGAATCGTTGTGCAGGACATGCATGTACTGAAACAACACACTGTACCCCGCAGAAATACATATAAATGAAATTGAACTTTTTTAAAACCAACATTACATTAATACCAAAACTTTATTATTATAGTGTGGGAAAGAAAGTAATAGAAAACTTCCTTTAGGAATATTGATATAAAATTTTAAAAATAAAATATTGGCAAATTAAATACAACCCAATGTATTAAGGAAATGAGAAAACATAAATAAGAATTTATTCTATGAATGCGAGAATAGCCTGGCTTTAGGAAATCCATTAGCAACATAGAACATCAACAAATAAAGGAAAAAACCCATATTTTTGTGTCAAGGGATATCCAAAAGTATTTCATACCCTTGCATATCTATTACTGATTTTTTTTAAAAAGACTTACAGTAAAATAAGAAGAAAACAACCTTAATATGATACAGACTACATTAAGACAACATCAGGAGTGCACACCTGGTCAAGGGGACAAGACAGGAAGGCTCAGTCACAAGGATCATTGACCCCTCATTTGGCAATTCTGCCTGATAAATTAAGACAATAAAATAAAATAAACTCTGTATCTATGGAAATGAAGAGGCAAAATTATTTTTACAGGAGGGTAATATGATTACAAACCTAGGAAAGTCAAGATACTCTACAAAAAATGTTAGAATTTACAAGAGGATTTTGCAAGACGACCAGATACGAGACAAACATAGAACTCACCAGCCTTCTCTGGACGCACGTCTGAGGTCGGTCCTGGGAGGCGGTCGCTGAGCGCAGGTGGTCGCACATCCGCGCAGGGCGACACAAAACAGCAGCACCAGTTAGCGGGAGCCCAGCTGTGACGTGGCTGGGACCTGACCCGGGTCCAGAGACCGGGCAAGGCCTCCCGACGTCCTGTGAGGGGCTGCGTCGGTGCCCCTTCACCTCTGGTGCTGGAGGGCGTGGAGTGACCGGCACCTCTGTCTCTCTCCTGCCTTGCCCTGGCGGTCGGGACATCCCAGTCCCCTCTCTGACTTTGCTGTTCACTGCAGTACCTGAGCCCACCTTGCTCCTGACGAACCGGTGCTGCCACTTGATCTTTCTTCTTTGGGGACCCTATCAGCCCCACTGTCCTCGGGGAGCCCTGTCCCGGGACTGCAGCTCCTCCTGTCACCCAGTCCCACTGGTGGCCTCTGTCCAGCAGCCTCACTGATCTGGCAAATGGAGTAGCCTCGCAGTGCACCCCTCAGAGCCCGGCCTGTGGCAGGCACTCGGCCTCCTGTGGTGTGTCCCCTGGAGTGTCACCCCATCCCCAGCCTTGCCTCCCTCTGCCTCCCTCTGTCCCGGTCAGTCTGCTTTTTCTACTTCGCGAGCGCTGGCCGCAGACTGTCCATGCTTCTTAGAGCCCATCGTACGAGTTTCTTCTCGCTGCTGCAACAAACTATCACAAACTTAGTGTCTTCAACAGCACAGATTTATTCTCTGACGGCTCTGGGGGTCAAAAGTCTGGAATCGAGGTGTCAGCAGGGCCGCGCTCCCTCCCGAGGCTGCTTCCTCCCCCTTCCCAGCTCCCGGGGCCTCTGCACTCCTTGGCTCCACCCGAGGGGGGACGTGTGGGGAGATCTTGTGGCCTGCAGCTGGGGAAAGAAAAGGGCACAACAGGGTGGGCAGACGGGCTGCTGGCCGATCTGAAGGCTTAGTGGCGGCTTGGCTGACCCCGTGGGCTGAGGCCTGGGGCCCTCATAAGCGTGTGTGACCACGCACAGGAAGTGGCCTGTCTGGTGTGGGGTGTGGCCCGTGGCTGGCAGCCAGGAGGCCTGGGGGGACAGTGCTCATGGCACCTGGGGAATAAGAACTTTGCTTCTAAAAAGCTGTCCTCTGTGGGTCCCTCACGCCAGCGGGACAGACTTGCCATGGCTGGGCCTCCCGCCCCCTCCGAGCTCTGCTGCTCTCAGAATTAAGTCCTGGCCTGATCCCCAGCCATAGGGGGTGAGGGTCTTGGGCAGGCTGCCCAGCAGGCCTCTGGCTTCTTGCCCGGCCTTAGCCTGGAGGTGAGGCACGCTCGGCTCTTGTCATTTTCCATGGCAGCCGTGGCCCCCGGCAGCAGCCATCTGAGCACCCCACAGTTCTGCGACTCCTCCATGGCCTGCAGCTCTCCAGCTCCTGAGATGAGGCACTGACCAGTGCATTTCCTCCCTCGGCACAGCACCTGGGGCACCTCGGGGTGGGAGTCCCTGATGCAGCAGGGGCTGTCACATCTGCACCAGCCATCAGTGGTTGGCCCAGCCTTGAATCCCATGTCAGTGTCTGCTTCCTAGGAGCACCCCAGGATTGGGCGTTCTGAGAAATCTGACACTGGATTTGGAGGTTTGTGGGCAGCAGGACTGGGGGGAGCCTTTTGGGAACGACACCTGTGAATCATGAAGAGCAGCAGAGCTGGGCTGACGGGGAACTGCTGAGTGCCACGGACGCAATAGAGACTGGCTGGTCCCACAGGGTGGCCCTTCAGAACTGTCCCACCTTGGGGCAGGGGCTGGATCTTCGTACCCTCAAATTGACCAGTCATTGGATGTGGGCTGCCTCCCGCTGGGAGGGGTCTAAACCTTGGACAGGGCTGCTCTCTTGTTCAGTTGCCACGAATCCACCTGGGACAAAGTGTGAGCCACCAGCAGACGACTGTCCAGGCAGGAGGGGGACTTGGCATCTTGGTTCTGCTGGGCCCTGTGAGGCTCGTCACAGCACATGATGAAGGGAAGTCAGCTTCACTGAAGGCACATATGAGACCAAATCCAAAGAGAGACACCGTGCTCCTGGATAAGCTGACCACCGCCGAAATGCCAGCCTTTCCTGGAGAAACCTGCATGTGTTGTCACTCCAACCAAACTGCTGCTTCTAATAACAGACATCATTGTTATAAAGTTCTGTTATACAGAGTAAATACACAATGATTCCTGGAACTTCTGGCAAAATGTTAAGCTTTACTGTGAAACCACGCTAACCTAGTGGGAAGAGATTTATTATAAGGAATTGGTTCAGTGATTAGGGAGGCTAAGCCCCCAAGTCTGCAGTCAGCGAGCTAGAGACACCCAGGAGGGCCGATGGTGTCCTCCCAGTTTGAGTCCAAAGGCCAGTTTGAGCCTGAGTCTGAAGGCAGGAGACGGGTTCCCTGGCATGAAGGCAAACAGGGAGACGGGGTGGATCTTCCCATACACAACCGTTTTGTTCCAGTCAGGCCTCCTCTGAGCATCCGATCGGCCTGCCCACACCGGGGAGAGCAATCTGCTTAGTCTATGGATTCAAACGCTGATCTCATCCAGAAACAGCCTCACAGACACATCCAGAATAATGTTTGACTGAATATCTGGGCACCCCGTGGCCCAGTCACATTGATGCATAAAATTAACCATCGCACTCACACCTGATACAAACATAAACTTAGTACGTTTTAAAGGCCAAGATGCAAAAAAAAAAAAAAAATAGTAATAGAAGAAAACTTAAGAGTATATTGCATAATTTTACGTGAGGGTGACCCTTCTAAGCAAGACAGGAAATCCAGTAACAATAAAGGAAAAGACTTTATAAGTATAAAACTTATAAATCCTCTATGGCAAGAAAGAATATATTGTTATCAAAGTCAAAAGACAAACAATATATTGAGAGAAAACATTCGCAACCCATGTAAACTGGAACAGTTCAATTCCCAAATGGACAAATAGCTCTTGCAAATCGATAAGATAAAGGACAAACAGACCAGTCACAAAGGTGGGAATGTAAACATGAATATGAAAAGATATCTGCTCTCTAGATGCAAACAAAAACAAAAGTTAAATACCATAGCGTTCACAGGTTGCTAGTGTCGCTCCTGGCATGCCAAAGCTGGCAGACTCTGCATCGCTGGGGAGGTGGGACTGCTGTCACCTCCTGGGAAGTCAACTGGCAGAGCCTGAAAGAAGCTAAGATCGCTGCACATCCTTCGAACCAGCTCTGCCACTGCTGAGACTCTGGCTCAACAGAAAAGCTTCATTCTGTAAGGACATATGTACATGAATGTTGATTACAACTGTTTGTACTGGCCAAAAATGGAAACAACCAGAATGTTTATAAACCAGGGAGAGGCTGCATAAATTCTGCTACCTCCTTATGATGGACTACTAAACAGAAGGAGCCTGGTCTGTGGCTATTGGCTTGAAGGATTATCTGTCCCAAGCTAAATTTAAAAAAGCAAATTGCAAAGTAAAGGGTATGGTGAATGTTTTGTAAATAAAAAAGTAAGGCTGTTTGTTGGAGCACCTGTGTGAGGGCAGAGAGAAGCGGAGAAGGTGCAGCCCACCCACGGCAGGAGGGCCTGGGGAGCACGGCCAGGGCCACCTCTGCGTCCGACTTTGGCCCACAGCTGTGCAGTGCTGCTGGGACTTAAAAGGAAACCTGAAGTTAAAGAAGGCAGTCACGCTGCATCCACACCGCAGCCTGCTTTCAGGGCTGGCTACCATGCACGGTTGCTCCTCTGCCGAGGCTGGGTAGGGAGGAAAGGCTCTGGAAGGGGTTTCCTGTGGTCCTGAGAGGGGCTGGGCTTAGACATGGAAAGGCCACCTTGGAGCAGGGTCACACCTGAATGTCCCAGCCTGGAAGTGGGAAGAGATAGCGGGGTTTCCTGTGGTCCTGAGAGGGGCTGGGCTTAGACATGGAAAGGCCACCTTGGAGCAGGTTCACACCTGAATGTCCCAGCCTGGAAGTGGGAAGAGATAGCGCTCCCACCCCCAGGTATGTCCTTACCTCTAAGTGAGGACCCCCTCCCAGGGAGTGGCTCCATGGTGCCCCCAGCCTGTGCCCAGGCCCCACCTCCCACCTCCTGGGAGGGCCAAGTGAGGGGCCTAAGCCCAGCCCTCCTATGGGCTCTGGAGCTGGGGTACAGGCTCCAGAGGTGCAGCCCTACAGAGCGGGCAACTAGTAGTTCTTTGGGGAAGGGCGTTGAGCAAAGTGGATGGGGGAGGGGGAAGAGGGGTCCAGAGGAAAGGGGTGAATGGTGAAGACTCAGTTGGAAAAGCCATCTGCAGAGGCCTAGCAGCAACCCCAGGGATGCCTAGAGGGGCCGAGATAGAGGTGGCTGCTGAGGGTGGCCCCGAGGCGCACCCACAAGTTGGCCCTTGTGCCCCTCCCTCCACAGCCCATGCACCCCACAGCCCAGTGAGGCCTCTGCTCTCAAGGGAACCCACCGAGAGGGTAAGGGCAGAAGGGGAAGCCTGAGGACCCAAGTCCAACATCTGGCTGAATCCCAGAGCTCTGGGATGTTGGGGACAAGGTGGTTGGGGACAAGGTTGGGGTGGCGGGGGGAGTCTGCTGAGCTTCAGAGAGTGGAACGGCTCCCCCCCGCTCCAGGCTGGCAGACCCCCTGCCCCCTCCTCTGCTCCAGGGTCACCTCTGTGAGGCTTCCCTGGCCTCCCCATGTGCACCATGCACTGACCTCCCCCGTGCCGCCTGTGCCCATCTCCCCCCCTGGAACGCCAGCCCCACGGCGGAGTCTGCATGGCCCATCCATGGCTGTGCCCCTGCCTCGGTGGGCCTGGCTCAGGGAAGGTGCCCTCCACCTCGTCTCTGCCCTCCCTGCAAACTCCCCAAGATGGTCTGAACCATGATCGGGTCCCGTGGCCCCTGCTCGACCCCGCCACAGAGGACGGAGGAATGAAGCCCACGCGTGGCTGACTTGCCAGGAACCCTTGTCTGCAGAGCCAGAGCCATGACTGTGCCCTGCCGGTTCCCAGGGCTGTTCTGAAGGTGAAACGAGATGGAGGGTCACACCCTGCCTCTCCGCATCCCTCCCCCTCCCTCCTTCCCTCTATGGACCTGACACCTGCTCTACCACAGCCCCGAACCAAGACGGGGCAGAGCGATGTCCTCCAGGAGCCCCACAGCTCAGGGATGGGAGGAGACATGCAGCTGAATACAGGTAGCAGGTAGTGTCAGTGCCAGAGCATGTGCTAGGAAGGAGGAAGCGGCTGTTGACGGCGGCTGGAAGGGGTCCAGGACAGCTGGATGGGGCCGGGTAGCCGGGAAGAGCGAGGCGATGCAAGTAGTCACATGGTACACTGTCAAGGTGCACCTGGGAGCTGTTTAAAGTAGGAAGGTTCTGCATAGGAGGTTCATGGGCACCACCTCCCAGCACGAGGGCACAGTGGGCAGCGGGGCAGGGCACCTGGCAGTGGACTCGCGACAGTGCCTGTGGATGGCACCTGTGGATCTGCAGCCGAAGGGGAGGAGGCGCCCGTGGCCGGAGGGACAAGCAAGGCTGCGAGAAGTCAGTGCCAAGAAGAAGGCCGCCGCAGAGATTCGGAAAACAGCCCCGGAGGATCAGTGTCTCTGTGCTTCATGCCATTTTCTTGGGTCTTATTGAGGGAGGATGTGAGAAAGGTCATGCAAAAAAGAAGACTGCTGGGGCCGGCCCAGTGGCGCACTGCTGCAGTGCACCACTTGGGAGTGCGGCGGCGCTCCTGCCAAGGGTTCGGATCCCACATACAGACCGGTTCCCGCTCACTGGCTGAGCGAGGTGTGGGCGCAACACCGAGGGTTGCGATCCCATTGCCGGTCCCGGTCCGGTGCGGGCACGACACTGAGGGTTGCGATCCGTTGCCGGACACGAAAAAAGACAAAAAAAAAAAAAAGAAGACTGCTCTCCTTCTGAAAGATTGCTGAGGGTGCCCTGTTCACCCTTCATCTTGTTCACTGTGCTCTACCTGAGTCCTACACAATACAGTCCTCTTGGCACGTAGAGAAATGAGGGTGTCGCTCGGAAGAACTGCCCAGTGACAGGTGGCAACTGAGAGGGTTGATGAATGGAGGGGGCGGGAGGGATGGGTGGAGGGTGGTTGGGTGCATGGAGAATAAGTGGGTGAATAAATGAATTGATACATCAGTAGGGAAGGGTGATTTGACGATGAGAGGGTGGGTGGGTGGGTGGCTTAATGTATGGTTGGATGGATGTATGGTTGGGTGGATGGGTGGGTCGATGGATGGGCGGGTATGTGGTGGGTGGATGGAGGGGTGGATGGATGGGAGGGTGGCAGGGAAGATGGAGGTTGAATAAATGTATTGATAGGGCAGTAGGAGTGGATGGGCTGATAATGTATGAATAGGTGGGTTAGTGGATCGCTGGATGGAAATATTAGGGGTGAAGAATGATTAACAAATCCTCCCAACCACACTTCAGAAAAGACCAGCAGGCTGACTCTGGTGAGGTGTCATGGGATATTTGTATGGTCTTGTTGAGTTTACCATTTTGGAGTGTGGTCTTCAGCACCTCAGGCTCAGAAACACACCTTTATGGGTCCACTAAGAGTCGACCCAGGAACCACACTCTAACCAGATTCAGATGACTGATACAGGAAACCAGAATGTCAATATACTGATGTGCCCTGAGAAGTGACCGTTGGTAGGACTAGAACAGCAGGCAGCCATACACAAAAGGCATTTATGCTGTCAGCAATGCTACCTGGGAAGGCATCGTCAGGAGGCATTTTAGAGAGCATGGAATTAAGCAAGAAGTGAAAATCATTTGCATGATAGCTCAGGCTAAGAAGAGCTGGTATCTGCATCCCCAACAGCATCCACCTGATCGGACGACTGGAAGAACTTGAGGCCCAAAAGGGGGGTTCCCTCCTGGACGGGGCTGGGAAGGGCATGACCTATACCAGCCTCTGGGTCTCCCTCATCTGTGACTCCATGGCTGACCTATGATTAACACCTTATTTCATTGAGGCTATTTGTTCCTTTTCTGACTTCTTCAGTTAAAATCTTAATCTGTTAATATTCAATTTTAATAAATCAGTTTAAGCCTATACATTTTCCTCTTGGTAACACTTTGGCCACATCCCGTGGGTTTTTGATATGAAATGTTCTCATAATCATCCAGTTACAGACAGTTTACAGTTTCCATTTTCATTTTCTCTTTAACACCTGCTAAAATAATTAACAGCATATTTTGAAATACATGCATTTTGAACGGCTTTCTTTTTACTGTTGATTTCTTTTTTTTTGGTCTTTTTCATGACTGGTAAGGGGATCGCAACCCTTGGTGTGGTGTCGCCCACACTGCGCTCAGCCAGTGAGTGCACCGGCCATTCCTATATAGAATCCTAACCCATGGCGGGAGCGTCGCTGCGCTCCCAGTGCCGCACTCTCCTGAGTGCACCACGGGCTTGGCCCCTTACTGTTGATTTCTAATTGTATCACATTGTAATTACTGAGCTTAGTCAGTGCAGTATTAATTTTTAATTTGTTGAAATTCCCTCTGTCACCTAGCACACAGTTTTTTTAATGTCTTGCCATGTTAAAAAAAATGTATTCTATGTGTTGAATTTGAATTTCTACATGTCTGTTAGCTCAAGTTTTAATTGTTTTACTCAAATCTTGTATATACTTATTTATAGTCTATTCAATTCTTTGGTTTCTGGGGAAGGTTTCCCATTTTGATTATGGATTTGTAAATTTCTCTTTGCCTTATGTATTTTTTCATTAGTTATTTCAATTTTTTACTTTCTCATCTATTCCTTATGAGTTGTTTCATTTGTCAGTATGAAATATTCCCCTTTGTCCCTTTTAAATATTTTACTTTGAATCTTATTTTGTATAATATAAATGTTACTAGGCCTGCTCGATTTTTGTTGATATTTTTGATAGGTTTTTCTCACTCCTTTAATTTCTAACATCCTAGGTTACTTTAAGTATGTCTTTTGTAAGCAACACTTTATCTAGAATTTGTTATTTGTTTCAATCTGAGAGTCTCCATCTTTTAAAACATTTGTTTAGCCCATTGACATTTATTGTGATTTCTGATCAAATTAAATCTTATTTTTTATTTCCTACTTTATTCATTCATTTTTCCCTTTTCTCACCTTATTTTAGAGATTTGGTTTACTTTATTCTATTTTTTTTTCCTCAACTGGCTTTGAAATATTTACATTCTATTTCCAGCCTTCTTTTGATTACCTATAGATTTAGAAAATACACACTTAAGCTTATATTTTTCTGACAGGGTTAAGAATTAGTCAGTGTCTAGATGTTCTCCAAACAGGACAGTCTTATTGCATCATTTTATTTTTCTCCACTCCCCACATCTCTCTCAAACCTCCCATGTGGATCCTACGTGGAATTTTAATACTAGACTGTTAACATTTTTGTCCAATCAATATCTATCTGAACTTAACAATATACAAACACTTCTGTACTTTCATCATCTCACCTGTAACACTGTCATGAGAATTAAATTAGATAATCCATGTACAGGACTTAGCAGAGTGCCTGACTAATAACAACAATAATCACCATCATAATCAGCTCTGGGGTTTCCTTTTCTTCTTGCTAGAGGATGTCTTCTAGCAATTCTTTCACTGTCAGTGGACTGTGGAAGCTACATGGTTTTATTTTCTATTCTCACATAAATAGTGGATTGTCTGCCGGGGACCAGCTCCAGTCAAGTTGGGGGCCCTTGAAAAAGGGATGGAGAGTCGGCAAAAATAACAAACACAGGCAGAGACCTCGGTTCCTTTGAAGCACGTTCTCAGCCTGCGGGCTGTCAGCGCTGTCACAGCCACAGCAGCTAAAGCAGCTGAAGCAGCCTTCAGACTGGAAACAGCATTTTTATTTGTTACACAACACGGGGGGAGGGGGGTTAATGTAGGCATTTTAACTACATAAACCTTTAAAATTATTAAACCAATAGTTAAATGGAAACTTTTCTTAAAATTACATCAGTTCTCATAAAATTAATAATCCACAAGGTTAAATAAAAGTCGGTGGTCAGCCAGTTCTTTCTGGTGATTGTATCTGTTGTGGTCAATTAGTCCGTGACTCGCTGTTCTTGACGTTTTTCACCATTGTGTTTCTTTTTTTTCTTGCCCTTGTATTAACCTTAAACTTATTACTACCAGCAAGCATAAATTAGTTAAACAATCCTTATATATTTTTTTAACTTTTAAGTACTATAAAAGAAAATTCTAACAATTATATTTAAAACTTATAAATCTAACGATTAAACTTATAATAGACTAAAAATTTAATGATTCTCATATTTCTATAGGCATGAACCTATTGTTTATTTGGAAAAAGAATAAAAGATATTTGAACAGCTTTATCATGCGTGTACTTAATATAGCAGCTGTGTGGCCCAATGTAAAGTGCCAAAGTGCACAGCACCATCCCTCATGAAACCAGGTGCATTCTAAATTCCATCTATAATCTTTAT
>NW_007728112.1:200382-223834 GCF_000696425.1 Galeopterus variegatus | reverse complement strand
TTTTTGCATCTTTTGGAAACTCAGGAAACTGCCACGCTGACAAAAACATCAAAAGAGAAAGTGAAAGCAGCACCACTGTGCCAAGGCAGAGATCTTTACAGTGAAAGCAAGTGCTGGTAGCTGTGGCCCTGCCAGCAGCTCTCCCTCCGGGGCCTTGCCAGCTCGGAAAGGGCAGCCCAAGCTGTTCTTTTCAAGACCCCACCGTGGCGTGGACCATGCCAATTGTCTGCAGATTTCACCTCAGAACTGGGCACATTTTGCTGTCTTGACTTGTCACTTTCAACACTCCTGAGGAGACAGGTGTCAATCAGATCCCTGTTCATTTTAGATCTTCTGGATCCCCACCACCTCTGCGGTCTAGCTGTGGAAGTCTTCAGGATTATATCATTGATGATCCACATTGAACTTGGATGTACCAGGAACAAATTTTTGGCTTGTTGTTTATTTGCATTTACCCTGCTTGGCACTTGGTGGGCTCTTCCAGTGAGGCCAGTGCCTGCATTTAGCTCTGGAAAAGTCCATAAAAAACTGCCTCGACTGTTCCCCCGACACACACCTTCCCCTAGTCTCTCCTCCTGGAATCCTATTAGGTGGACACTGAAACTTCCAGATCTGTCCTCCACATCTCAGCATGTCTTTGTGCTTCTCAATTCTTTGTCACTTTCTGCTACGTCCTGGTAGGATCCCTGGGCACCATCCCCCAGCTCACCACCTCCGCCGTGGCATGTCCATTCTGCCACTCAGCCCGTCTGCGGAGGCATTTGGGGGTTTGTTCTTAATGGTTTTTCTTAAATTCCAAGACCTCTCGTTGGTTCTCTGAAACATCCAGTGGTCTCATTCCTCCCTGAGGACACCAATTGCTTTAAGTCCTATCACTTCTGGTCCTCGTCCTCATGGCGTTCTACATCTCTCTTTCACAGTGTGGACTTTCTTGGAAGTTGGGTGATGCTTGACCATGAGGTCACCTGTGCGGTGGGGCTTCCCTGTTGGAGCGTCTGCTGTGTTTGTTTGCCACAGTCCTTGAGGGGAAGGATGGAGCTTTGGTTGAGACTTGAGCCGCACTCTGTCATCAGTAAAAGCAAGCGGGGGCGGGCCATGGCTGTGTGGCGTGGGCTGGCCACAAGAGCTCCATGTTCCTCCCAGGGTCACTAGACACCAGATATGGCCCTGTTCCTTGGAGCCAAGATCCGCAGTCATCTGTCCTGCCCAAGGCAGACCCTTCCTCACTGCAGCCTGACCTATAATGGGGAGGACGGGTGTGTGTGCACATGTGGCCAATCGCTGCCCAAGTGAGAAAGCTTCACTTAGATACATGCAAGTAAGAGGCCAGGGAAACAGTTTGTTTGTACAGGTAGAGAGGGGAGCCTCCGTGGAGATGTGGGTGCTCGAATACAGTCAGAAAAAGGAGTAGGTCTTCCCCAGTGAGGAGAGACAGGGGTGGGACACATAAAGGCTGAGAGGTGTGAACAATCAGCCCAACACTCCCTGCACCGGGAGAGACCTGGCCACAGCCCTTACGTGCCCTGAGCTTGCCTTGTTTGATTTGGTGGGGTGCCCCCACCCCCGAGGGGTGGCTCTCTCTCCCACTCAGGGGCCAGATGACCCCACCCACTATTTCTAGAACTCTGAGGCAACAGAAGGAATGTGGGAACAGTCCCCAGGGGGAGAAGCTCTGGCTCTCTGAGGTGCAGGTAAGGGGATGAGTGCTGGGGATGAGAGTTTAGAGAACTTCTGCCCTTAATATGCCTCTTCCTTTTTCAAAAGAAGAATTCCATATCTCAGGAAACCAAGACAGGAGCCAAAAATAAAAAACTGTAATGCCTTACTATTAGAAATCCAATTGCAAGGCATTGAATTTGTGCACATAGGCAAAGAAATTGTTCACGAAAAAAGTGCAAATTGCTACTTCGCTGCATGTAAATGAACCGCTAATTGCTTTTTGCAAACAATATTTATGCAAATGGTCCCAACTCTGCAAAGCTGCACAGATTATGCGTGCACATTTACATTTGTCTCCAACCCTCCTTTCATCTCTGGAGCTGAAGAACTGCGGATGCTAGCCAGCCCGCGGGAGCCCCCACCACACACACACGTGCACACTTTCCTCCCTCTGTGGTCCTGCAGCCCCTCTCTGCTGCCTCCTTCCTCCTCTGTCCCCAAGGCTTCTGCCCCACCGCCCCACAGAGCGAGATCTGAGTGACCCCGTGTCCTGCGTTCCACAAATGAAGGTCCTGTTCTCAAATCTCCTCTCACATGAACGAAAAGCCCTAGCTGCTTCCGCTGCCGTTGAGGCTAATGGCATTGGGCCCCATCAGCAAAGTCAATAGACAATCGAGGTACTTGGGAAAACTTTTTGCAAGGGACATCACCATTTTCCTAATGTGTAAAGACTCATAAAAATCAACACGAGCAGGGCCCACATGTCAGTAAAAGAAAGTAATCAAGCAAGATGAACCATTGCAGAAAGTAAAATCAATTCATCCTTAAACATGAGAAAAGAGTCTTAAAATCCTTCACAATAACGAAATGCACATTATAACCAACCTATGAGGATTTCTGGGCAAGCAAGGACAATGGCGGCTGCCTAGGTCTGCATCGCCCCATGTAACCTCCAGAATCTGTACTGAAATGACAAGAACAGCTAAAACCACACAAAGACCCTTCCCTTAGCAGAACCAGAACACAATATAACCAACCTATGAGGATTTCTGGGCAAGCAAGGACAATGGCGGCTGCCTAGGTCTGCATTGCCCCATGTAACCTCCAGAATCTGTACTGAAATGACAAGAACAGCTAAAACCACACAAAGACCCTTCCCTCAGCAGAACCAAAACACAGCCCTTAGCAGAACCAGAACACAAGAAAGGCCCCAACTTCAAAACAACTGTAAGTGAAAAAAAGAAAAAGAAAATCTCAGCAAGTGATTTCTCACACTCTTTGCAGTGCGTAAGAGCAATCCAAGAATAATTACGGGAAACAGAGAAGATAAAAGCTAGCGGTGGGTGTACAATTGCTCTAAAGCCATCAAAAATAGACTGTCTACCCTAAGTGTGAAAATATTGAACAAGTGTTTTGGGAGATCAGAGCACGAACGGCAGAAGTGGGACTTAAAAGCATTTGCAACTTAAAGTGGCGCCTTTGAAAGGCAAAGCTTCACATGAAGTAAGATGCAAAAAGGAAGGAAAAGGCATCTTTTAGTAACCAGGTAGTGAAAGCAAAAAGGAGTAGAAGGGGGAAATTTTAGGTCCTATAAAAAAAGAATTAGCCAGAGAATGTGGAAGACACACGACCACTCCCAGCACCCAAAAAAATCCATTAAAGAAACTAGACTTTCCTACACAGACAGAAAACTGAAGCAGGAATGTTGTAAACCAGAAAAAAATTAAGTCTTCTCAAAACGACTACAAAAATCAGAAAGTGAAAATCAACAGTCCTCAGCTGATAAAAATTCCTCTTCCTGAAAAAGAAAAAAAAAATGGAGCAGAGACACTATTGCAGACTGAGGTAAATACACTCACATAAGCAATAGGGGACAGGAAAACCCAACTCACATCAGAAATTCAAAATCTAAAAGTATAAGTGGGTAAAAGCGAGAAGGAAAAAAAAAGAGCTGGCTGAAGTCAGAAAAGATACGGAAGAAATAGAAAAAAATATCTCAGAAATGAAGGCTAAATGATAAGACGCCCCAAAAGAATAGACTTACATAAAGAAAGACAGTAAAGAAAATAGGAAAGCAACCAAGAGAATGAAAATAGGTAATAGAAGTAGTAAGAAGGGCAGGAGGAGGGGGTGGGCATGGGAAACGAGCGGAGAAGGAACTGTATACGCACCACGGGAGCCCTGCAGATGAAAAACAGAGCACTGGCACAGGGATGCCAGTTAAAACCAGACTCCAGGGAAATGTTTCAAAAATAAAAGGCTTGAACCGACAAATCGAAAGCCCCATCCCTATGGATGTCTGGGATGATTAACCTGTAATGATCAACTCTGAGAAAATCTCTAATGAAATTACTATGTTTCAAAGACAAAGTAAAAATAACTTCACCAGAGCAAAAGAACCAGCCTGGCATCAGACTTCTCAAAAATCACTGCGAAGCAAGGCAACGCTGGAGCGACGTCTTTAAAATATCTATGGAAGAACGTGAACCACAGATGCCATATCTACAGAGAAAACATTGCCAAGTTTCTGCAAGGTCATGGCTTTTGAGCAAAAACTACTGATAACCTGGGCTAAAGGATACCTGAAAGGCAGACAAGCCTTAAAATTTCCAGAAAGTGGAACACCCTGGAGACAGGTTTACAGCTTCATCTCCTTTTCGGTGTGTGTTGTAACTTCAAAGTGGGATGAAGCCCAGAGCCGTTCCTTTACATCCTGAAGGGCTGTAAACTAGGGACCTTCTCTTCCTGCAGAGAATCTGTTTACATTAGAGAGATAAGTTTGTCTCTCTCTCTCCCTGGGGTAGGGGGCCTTACATGTGCAGTTCCCATGTAAGCTCTAAGACGCGTCATTTTGGTGTCCCTGTCCTGTGGTGCAGAACCGGGTCTTGCACAGCCAGGCTCACCTCACTCTCCCCATGTTGCCCAAGTGGGAAATGGGTCATAGGGAACCAATGCTAAGATATTCTGTAAATAAATAATGGTCATCTTCCAACCCAGAACTCTTTTGCTAACATTTAGGCTGGCATTAATAAGGATAAATATACAAATATATCAATATCCAGCCAAGATGTCCTTCAAGCATCAAGGCTATAGAAAGCCATTTTAAACATAAAAGAACTTGAGAAATTCTGAACCTTGAGCCCTTCTTGAGGAATCTACTAGAAAGTTAACTTCATCCAACCCAAAAGATGACTGGGAATCTTCAGCAAAAGAACTGTCGCTGGGGAGTAGGGTGAAAGACTCACGTGCTACTGTTATGTGTTGTGACAAAGCAGGAATAACGGGACTGAAAAATTGGAGGAGAAGAGAAAGGGAAAGAGAAAAATAGTACAAGCTCGTTAGTTGTGGCATAAGCAGTCGGTGGGAGTTAAAGTTACCAATGAACACTAACAAACCAACAGTGAAAGTTTAAATGAGAAAACAGGAAACTAGGGGCATTCAAAAAGTATGAACATAAAGGTAGCCATTAGAATACAAGCCGCTAGACAAACAAACAAACAAAAGATCAAAGTATACACATCACATGGCAAATGTGACAATATACACATAATTATAAAATATTATAATGGCTGACACCGAACATTTATGTCTGACTTGGTCCTTTCGGGTTGCCATAAGAAAATGTCTTAGACCAGGTAGTTTATTGCTCATAGTTCTGGAGGCTGGGAAGTCCAAGTTCAAGGTGCCAGCAGATTTAGCATCAGGTGAGGGCCCGCTCCTTGTAGACGGTACCTGCTATACGTCCTCACATGGTGGAAGGACAAACAGCTCCCTGAGCCTCGTTTATAAGGACATGAATGTCATGCGTGAGGGAGTAGCCCTTGTGACCTAATCACCTCCCAAAGGTTCAACCTCCCAATACCATCACCTGGGACGGTAGGTTTCAACATAAGAATTTGGGGGAGACACAAACATTCAGAGCACAGCAGAGTCGTGTTAATAAATGTCGATGGGATTGACTCGCCTATTACAATAAAAAAAGTCACCTGGCTCACATCAATATCCAACCATACGCTGTATTCACGACACCTAAAGTAAAGTGATTCCAAAAGCTGAAAGCAAAGGGATTGACAAAGGTGTGCGAACACACACAGCAGTCAGAAGAGAGGTGGCAGTCCTGCTGTCAGAGTAGAATTCAAGACAAAAAAGCATTCAATGTGACAGAAGGATTTGTAATGCAAGAACACACAGTTCACAACAAAGATAAGACTGTCATGTAACAAATACCTCAGCAACCACCTTTATGAGCAAAAACACAGAAAACACAAGGAGTCATAGAAGAAAACTCGGAAGAGGGACGTTAACATGTCACTCCTGGAACAAGGCAGATCCAACCAACAAAAAAATGGGGGGCGGGGTGTATCGGCTCGTGTCCTTCAGGAAGCAGCTGAGAGAGGCTGTGATGCAGGAGCTGTGTGAGGGGCGACATCTGCTAACGGTGAGGGCGAGGGGGACACAGCACTGCACAGGCAGAACCTCAGATGGGGAGACACGCATCTGATACAGTCTCGACAGCCGTGGGGAGATCTGCAAAGCCTGTGCATTAGAGCAGTCCTGCGTGAGCAGAATCAGCCAGGCCCGAACACCCCACCTGGCACTGTTGCTGCCTGGGGCTACCCGGGGAGACGGAGCATGGCCTTTCCTCAGACACTGCAGCAGGTCCCAAAGGCACTCCAGCTGCAGGCTGCCGGCTAACCGCTCCCCTCTCAGCTGAGCGACAAGTTCTTTCTGGAAGGGGGTCCGAGTGCACACCTCCCTGGCTGCCACATAAAGATGTAGCAGATTTACCCAGCACAACCAGTAGGGGAGAGCTTACAGATGTGTTTTATATTTATACACACACGTTTAAGCCTGGAGAATACCAAATACACCTTCTCAGCCATTCACAAAACATTCATGAAAATTGATTATGTATAGTCACAAAAAATCAGTAAGTTTCACAGAGTAGAAACATTACCCAACAATCTCTGATCACAATACAATAAAACTAGAAATTACCAACAAAAATAAAAAACCAAAAAGGCCCTGGCATTTGGAAATTTTTTTTAATCTATTAAACAATTCTTGAGTGAACAGAGAATTACAAATCAAAATCGTATTATTCCTTTTAGAAATAGGGAAGGGGCTGGCCGGTCAGCTCAGTTGGTTGGAGCGTGGTGCTGTTAACACCAGGGTCCAGGGTTTGATCCCTGCACCAGCCAGCCGCCAATAAATAAATAAATACATAGTGATAATGAAAATACTACATACCAGACGCCCTGGGATTTATTCAGAGCAACGGTTAAAGGAAAGTGTATAGCTCTGAACCATTTTTCAACAAAAATAAAAGAAAGAAAAAAGGAATTAAATTCCTAGTTCAAATAACTAGAAAAAGAACCACAAAATAAACCAAAGCACAAGGAATGAAGCAATAAAGGAAAAAACAGACATCAATTAGGCAGAGAATGGAAAACACTTGACATAATTCATGAATCAAAATCCTGAATTTTTTTAGGCTTCCGGTCAAAATGGCAGAATAGATAGTCCCCAGCGTCACTCTCTCCCAGAAATCAACCAATTTACAACTATAAAAAAGCAACAACAGCCAAGCTGGGTCCACTAGAGCTCAGCAGTAGAAGAGGAGAGACCTATGGAAGTTCATGAAGGCGGGAGAAGCCACGATGAGAGAAAGAAAAAAGTGCTCGGAGCATTTTGGGCTGCAGCCACTTTAAAGCTGGAGCTGCTGAGTGCACGGAGCAGGAGCCGGCAGAAGCCGCAGCTGTGCCCTCCAGATGGAGTTGCTTGGAGGCAGCAGGGGAGAGGAGGGCCTTGGTGGCCCCCAGGACAGCAAGACCACTAGCAGGGTTCCTGTGGACCCACACAGGAGCGAGGATCCAGGACAGCTGAAAAAGCGGAGCCATTCAGAGGCCGGTAAGTCATCGCAAGGGACCAGCACATGGCCTGTCCCATGGGAAGTGTTTGGAGCATGGGCAGTGGGGGAGACGGGTCCACCAGGAGAACACTGGGACACAGCAAGGACAGCCGGTCCACCCCCCAATCAGCACAGGACCACTCAGAGGGGACTGGTCAGGAATATAGAATTGCATGGGGTGAAGTTTGATGAAAATACTCAGGCCCAGATCAGAGTTTCTACACAACCCAGGTGCACTGAGTCTCTGGAAAGTCAGAGACTCTCTGAGCTGCACAAAAAGCCTTCCCTAGGGAATCGGCAGCAAAGCAGCAATTTAGCTAAACCACACAGCTCAAGTGCTGGTTCCCACAGGAAGTTCCCCCACTTTAGATGAAAACAAAGAACAAAAAAATTAGTTCTGGCTCAGAGACACCGCCAGCGCTTTGGGCCCACCCTGGGATGTGAGGCATGGAGCCAGGTACCAGACCCACCTCCCACAACCAGGCACACTGTGCCAGTGCCTCAGGAGCCACCCGGGACCCGAGGCTTGGATCCAGGGACTGGACCCCCCTCCCACAACCTGGCACACTGCACAGCACCTCGGGGCCCACCTGGGGACCCGAGACATGGAGGTGGAGACCAGACCCCCTCCCACAGCCAGACAGACCACGCCAGTGCCTCGGGGCCTGCCTGCAGACCTGAAACATGGAGCCGGGGACTGGACTCACCTCCCACAATCCGGCACACTGCCTGTGCCAAGGAGCATGCCAAAAACATCACCTCCATGTGGGAGGCATGCCACAGCCACCACAATAACCATGGCTGCTTTGAAAGCAGCTAGATGCCACAACCACCACGCAGATGGTCTGCCAGCCACTGGAGTGAGTTGACACAAGGAGAGTCACCAGCAGAGACCAAAGAAGAGGATGTCTCTCTCCACAAAGCCCATTGCAGAGTGACAGAAGCATCTGCTCTATGATAATATTGGGGGACCTGATCACACCTCTCAGCATTGGGCAGATCATCGAGGCAACAAGTCAACAGAGTAACCATTACTCTTTCAGAAGGAGGGAAGAAATCTAGGGTAATTAAAGGGGGGAGGGGGAGGGGGGAGGGACAGAGATTGGACAAGGGGCATAAAGAATAATTACGATTTGTAACAATATATATGCTAGTTATACTGATTTGATCAACATATGTCAACGTTGAAGCCCCAAAATATGTATAATCAATTTTGATTTAATAAAAAAAAAATTTTAAATCCTGATTTTTTAAATTAACAAAATAGGCAAACCATAAGCTAACCTAATCATTAAAAAAAGGAAAAAAAAGGAGAAAGTCCAAATACACAAAATAAGAAATAATGAAAAGAAAATAATCATTGGAACAGAAGAAATGCTTGAAATCATGGGACTAGTTTGCAGACATTTATGCAAATAAACTTGAAAACCTTGATGGTATGGGTTAAATTGTTTTTTTAAAAAAAAGTGATCTCTGCTTCAGCACAGTTGGTTAAGGTGAGGTCCTGCTGGCGCAGGGTCACCCCTTATCCAACGTGACCGCAGTCCGTGCAAGAGGGAAATTTGAACACAACACACAGGTGCGGGAAGGCCCCGTGTGAGGACACAGCAGAGACAGAAGTGACCCATCTGCAAAGATGACCAGCAAACCACCAGGACTGGGAAGGCGCAAGGAAGGGTCCTCAGGAGACTTGAGAGGGAGCACAGCCCTGTTGACACCTGGATCCTGCGGTTGTTTTGAAGCTGGGACAGTCCCCATCTTCTGGGTGTGCTGACGGAAGGGACTTTGGGTGGTGTTACTTGTTCACAAGTTTTGGTAAGTAGTTACTGTTCAGACCTAAACAATCTCTAATTTCCTTTATGATTTCCTCTTTGGAGATGAATTATTTATAAGTGTTTTTACCCATTTCCCAACTATGGGTTCTATTATCTTTTGTAACTGACTTGTAAGTTCACTACGGTTTGATCAGAGAACGTGGCCCGCACGACCCGCTTCTCCGTGCTTTTGAAATGAGGCCAATTTCTGTAGATGCTCCGAGGGTGCTCAGGAAGGAGGTGGCACCTCTGATCGGGTCCAGTTGCCTGCGTGTGTCCATCCGATTAAACCGCTGCATTGTGCTTTCTGTGTCTTTCCTGTCCTTACTCATTTTTACAATTGTTTATCAGTTACTGGTGACTCCTGAGCATTTGAAACATGACCAGTCCAACTGGTGTGACAAACTGAATTTTAAATTTTATGGAGTGTTAATTAATTTAAACTTAAATAGCTACATTTAGCTAGTGCTACAGTATTTATTGTACAGGGAAGGCGTAAAGGTTGGTCTGTTTCACAAGTGGCACTGGGAACGCTGGCTTTCTGCACGGGACGGATTAAATTCGATTCCTCTTATGCCACATGTGCATTAAATTCCATGTGGATTAAATACCAAAGTGTGAAAATCAAAACCATAAAACCTATAGAAGAAAGCATAGGAGATTATGTCTATGACATTGGTGATGAGAACAGTTTCTTAAACAAGCCACAAAATTAACAAACAGTAAAGACACATATGGATAAACTTGTCTAGGTTAAAATGTAAAATATCTGAATGTCAAAAACATAGTACAAACAAGGTGAAAAGGCAGACACGGGCTTGGGGAGCATCTTTGCACTGCATGTGACTAACAGAATTACAATCCGGAATACACGAGAAACTCCTGTGAAAATCAATTAGAAAGAAAAAGACAGAGAGCACAGTTGAAAACTTGGGTGGAGGACACGGTCAGGGGACAGCGTGTTCCCAGCTCTTCATGCGTCCATGCGAGGGATGCCCTCCAGAGAGGGCGAGCCCCAGGACAGGCAGCTGACAGGCACGGGCTTCGCCTGTAGCAGATGGGACAACCGCTTAGGAGGCTGTGCGCTGGGGACTTTGGCCCTTTTCTTCTGTCCTCCGCCCTGAACCACGGCTGAGCAGCCATCCCTTCAGCCTGCACACCTCACGACATTCCCCAGGACGGTTGTCCCAGGTGGGCAGAGGTGCCGGGTGGGCCTTGGCCACACACCTGTGCGTGCCTGGCTCTTGCTCTGCTGAGTCTTACTCAGATGAGGGACACCAAGGACCCAACAAAAAGGAGCAGGCAATTCCCAGGGGAAAGAACCAGACCAGCCAATGTGCAGGTATGGAGCTGCTTTGGATGCAGGGAGATGCTGGCCAGGACACAGGGACACCACTTCCCGGCCAGCGCCTGAGAGCGTCAGCAGCTCTTACACCCGGCAGGGGTGGCACGGTGGGGATGTGGCTGTCACTCTCGGTTTCTTCTAGAGGGAGCTGTCACACACAAATACCACGAGTGTTAACCTCTCTTTGATCTTGATGGCGAGTGTTTAGACGCCAGTTGTATTATTGTCTGCGCCTCCGTGTAGACCGGACGTAGCTGGTCACTTAGTCGTGCCCTTCGGGGACGCGCTCCTCTCTGTCTCGCGTAGCTGCTTGCTTTCCATAAGTACATCGTCACAGAGGAACATATTTTGCCTCGCGCAGAGCCCAGTTTTGCCCCCAGGGGGTGACATTGCCACTGCTGAGAGTATGTGGTCCAGTGCAAAGTGGACATGATGACTCGGCCACCGTGATGGTACCAGGCTGGGACAGAATGACAGTGGATGTGGGCACTGGCAAGTCTGCCCCCTGACCTGGCCTGAGTCCCCACGGCATAAGGTGGCTGTGCTGCCAGGGCCAGCCTGGAGAGATGGGTCCACGGCCCCCAGCCTCCCACCCGCTGTCCTGCCACCTCCGGCCAGTGGACACAGCCTTCCCTGGCACCAGGCCTCAGCCTGTCACCCCGGCCATGCGCCGCCATCTCTTCCTGGCTCAGAACCAGCCTCGCTGGCCTATGCCTTGTTCTTGACAAATGCAGCCCAATCCATCTTCTCTCCCATGGCCTGTTAGAGGCTCCAGGGAAACGGGCACTGATTAAATGACTGTAATAGATGACATCTATCTGGCCGTCAGGTGAGTGATCACTGCTGTGAACTGCCCACCAGGCTCTGTGGTGGCAGGGGGTGTCCTGCCTGTCCAGGACCCAAGCCCTGGCCTGAGGGCTCCAAGCAGGGCTGGGGGAGTTTGGCGGGTGGGGCCAGCTCTGAGCCAGCCCTGTCCACGCAGGGCAGCTGCTGGTGTGACCCCCTCCCAGGCCACACTGAGGTGAGCAGCTGGGCCCCAAAGGCAGACGGGGTCCCTTGCCTTTATCTCCTCCCCATGTCATAACCCCCTGAATCCCACCAACCTGGGCCAGCACTGGGACCAGCCCTGTTCTCTCCAACCCCACCCAGGACCTCGGCTGAGCACTGCTCAGGGTCCCACTGTGAATGCGCTGAGGCCAGCGCCCGCCTCCCCACTCTGCCACCCCCACTGCCCAACCACCCAAGCGGGACCAACTGCAGAGGGAAAGAGCCAGCACTGATTGGGCCCCTAACAGCAACCCAGAACCATCATCCCTGTCTTACAGAAAGGGAAATTGAGGCACAGAGAGGTGAGGTGACTTGACCAAGCACCAGCCTGGCCTCCTGACCCCAGAGTCTGTGCCTCTCAGGAAAAAGAAGACAGAAGTGGGCCCATCCCCCAACCCAATCCCCATTCCAAAGGGCATCTGCCCCCACACAGGGACGTGGGGTGTAGATGCACACCCAGAAAGCCTAGTGCCCCACAGCCTGCTGATCCCGAAGGGGAGAGGACCCAGCCACAGCAGCCCAGCCCAGCACTGTCCCAGACAGAACCCAGGGAACAGGCTGCCAGTGCCAGGACACCTACAGAGAGGGCGACAGGGCCACCCAGGGTGCCGGCCACCCATCTAACCACTGAACGGGACCTGGGGAGTTCAGGTCGATGCTGTAAGGGACGTTTTTTCTGGAGAAGAGCCCTCTGCTCCACAGGAGAGAAGCCAGCCCGCACCAGGGATTTACTTCTGTGTGTAGTCGGAGCAGAAACTATGCACAGGCAGGTGGGGGAGGAACAGGGGTCAGAGCCCCAGCCTGCTGAGACCCTGACAGCAACCAAGAGAAGATTCTGAAGTTGGGAGCCCATTCAGGGTAGAATCCATCCAGGTGAGCTGTACTGGGCAGGTGAACAGTAACAGGTTTTGCATGTCCCCACAAAAGCCAGCTGTCTGGGGCAGGGAGAGGCATCAAAACTCAGCAGTCACAGGAGGGAGGGGCCCCAGGAGGGGGGCATCTTGCATTCCACCAACCCCGTAAGCCCCCCTAGTGCTGACCCAGGCCCTAATGGACGCACGGCAGGTGGGCCTGGCACATGCCCAGGTGATGGACACCTCGATTAAGGCATGAACAGGCACCCAAGGAGCCCAGGGAGATGCACCTGCCACCCAGAGAGTCCTGGGGTTCCTGGAGGGGTCAGCAGTGTGACAGCCAGTGGGGGACAGCTTCCACTGCATCAGCAAGCTAGGGGTGCTCAGAAGGCAGAAAGAGAAGGGCCTCACCCACTGAGCCAGCGAGGCCTTCCAGGATGTTGATTCAGTCCCCAATTGCTGGGGGACAAGTGCCCCAGGAATCCGCTGAAGGGAGAGGCTTTCTGGCTTGCAAGAATTGGGCAAGACGCCCATGGCCGAAGGTCACAAAAGGAGGGACTCCAGTCGGCTAGACGGTGTGGTCCAAGCCCCACTTCCCCACCCGAGGCGTGATGATTCCACAGACATCCCCTGCAATGTCCCCCCTGCTGACCCAGTGGCCCGCTAGGACCCCATCCCAGCTTTTGCCCCAGCTCTCTGCAGATCCATCCTCCCCGCCCCCACCTCCTTCCTTCCCGTCTGTCTTAGCTCGGGCTGTAACGAAGCACCACAGGCTGGGTGACGCAAACAACGGGCATTTATTCTCACAGCCTGGGCACTGGAAGTCCGAGCTACGGGTGCCGGCAGGGTCGGTTTCTGGTGAGGGCTCGCTTCCCGGCCTGCAGACGGCTGCCTCCTCACTGCGTCCTCACATGGCTGAGACAGAGGGACAAAGCTCTCTCGGGTCTCTTCCAAGGTCCCATCATGAGGCCCCACCCTTACGACCTCATCTGACCTGGCAGAGAAACAGGGTGAGCCACATCCTGCCTGTGAGGGGACCCAGCAGATCAGCTCACAGCCCAGAGCCCACAGCGGGAAGGAGCCTGACACACACAGGTTGACAGCACTCCAGGCCGTGAGACGCTCAGGAACACGCAGGGATCGTGTACGAGACAAGCTTGCAGGGGCTGCGGCTGCTCGGGGCTGGGTTAATTGCCGGCAAGGCCTCTGGCTGCCTCTCTACCTGCAATGCCCACGGAGGAGGAGCAGGTTCCAGGCGGCACCATACAGGGTGGGCCCTTTGGGCACAAGCCACTGAGCCCCTGCACCAAGGCCACCCAGGCCAGTGGTGAGCAAGAAACAAGTGTGGGGACGCTTGTTCCTGCAGATAACTCTGCTGACCCTGACTGATGTGGGAGGACTGGGCGCCGTGTCTCTCTTCTCACTCCACTTCCTCCCCCAGCAGGTAAGCGCAGTTCTGGGCTCTCCAGATGCAGGGAGGTCAGGAAGAGTCTATGTCAGCCTCGCACAGCCAGTCACAGCTCCTGGCCTTTCTCTCCTGGGCACGCCTGTGGATTCTTCTGAGATCCCACTCGGGACCCGCAGCTGCCCTCCCAGCCCAGGAAATGCCACCTGTGTCTGCCACATACACCCCTAACCCCTGCCCCCCGTGGCACACCTACCTCCACCCTCCCTAACCCGCAGGACGCTCTCTTGGGCAGTGTCCTTATCCTCCCAGACTCCAGGCCGCCCTGTTCTGGGGGTGCAGAAGGCCTCCCCAGCCACCTCCAGATGGGCTCTGAGGGCCAGCACCCATGGCCTGGGGCGGGAGAGGAAGGCTGTGCTTGGGCTCACTCCTCCCTGGGGGGCCCACCTGGAGCCTCCCCCTCCCACCACCCCCGACAACCAGAACCAAATACTTTACACATGGGGCTCTGAATTTAATGGTTCACACAGGCTCTCTCTGAGCTGCTGCCTTTTATTTTATGGATAAATTAATATTATATACACAAGAGCACGTTTAAGACACCCACTAGAGAGGCAGCAGCAAGGGGCGGTGGGGACACATAAATTTTTCCATGCACATGGCCCAGCGTCAGCGCCCGGCGGCCATCCATCTGCCCGCTGACCTCCACCCCAGCCTGGGCTCGCGGCCTGGCACGCTCGGAAACCACCAGGCACTTGTGCCTTTAAAGCCCACTAATTTGGCTGCGTTTAGGATATATTGGGTCGCATAACTTTTATATGCAAATCAATAAAAAGCCCTTTCCTATTTAATTTAAATCACTGAATAATTAACCAGGCCAAGCCGCACCCCCCAATGTCAGCAAATCCCTGGAAGGGAGAAGCGCCAGCACTAGCCTTCAGCTCCTGCTGGGAGAGCCTGGCCCCAATGCACTGCCAGTGTTGACCAAGGACCGGTCGGTCAGTGCCCACCCCCTGCCCCAGGAATGGGCAGCTCAAGATGCCTGGGGAATTGACCAGCAGCCTGCGACCTGAGACCACCCTCATCTGGGACACGATCTGAGCCAGCCCCATTAGGGACCCTCCCCTCCGTCTCAGAGAATAGCACAGTCTATGGGAGCCGTGCCGCAGAAAAGGACGTGAGGAATGTGAAAACCCACAAAGCCCATTGGAGAGCCAGCCAGCCCCTCCCCAAGCTCCATGCTCCAATCTGTACCCCTATCCCTCCAAACTCCATCCCCATCCCTCCATCCTCCTCCTTCCACCCCTTTATCCTCCACCCCTCTACCCCTCCGCCCTCCACCCTCCATCCCTACACACTTCCCTCCACCCTTCCACCCCTCCACCCCTCCATCCTCCATCCTCCATTTTCCACCTACATCCTACATCCCTTCTTTCCTCCAACCTTCCCTTTGCTCATCAGCTGCCCCTGATGTGCACCATGCGCCTGGCCCTGTGCAGAGCAAGTGAGACATGGAAGCAGTTAAAGGAGGTACAGTCCCTGACACCAGCACAGATTCACCTCCACGTGCACCTCCCACCACATGCCGGAGGAAGCTGTTCCCCACACAGGGTTGTGGAGCACCATGCCCAGGCCTGGCCCCACAGCCCGGGACATGGAGACGCCTCCACCATTGTCCCTGCTCTGGTGGAGCCTTGGTCACATGGGCAGAGCAGCCAGAATCTTCCCGTGTGGCAGGCATTTGCTAAGCCCTCAGGGACCTCACCACAGGCTCTGCCCCTCCCAGCCCATGGGGGGCTCCAGCATTTTCCAGGTTTGCAGGTGTGGCACGGAGGTGGAGGACTCCTGAGCAACCTGCTGGAGGCTGCGGGGCCTCAGAGCTCAGAGCCGCGCTGCACAGCCTGCGAAGCCAGGAAGATTGAGGTGAGGATTTGCTCTGAGCACTGCGAGGAAAGCGTTTGAGCCAGACCTTGGGAGATGAGGCAGGACCTGTGGGGCAGACAGAACAGCAGAGGCCAAAGCAGAGGGGTGTGAGAACAGGTGGCCTGTCCCACGTCGGAGAGTGGCTGGGAGTGACCGGTCCTAGAGGCTGATCCAAGGTTTTGGGGTGGGGGACAGAGAGGGCGCCAGGAACCAGACAAAGGCCCTGTCTTATTCACTTGGGCTGCTGTCACAGAGGACCACAGATGGGGCAGCTTCCATGGCAGTTGAAGTCTGAGCCTCGCAGTTCCAGAGACTGGAAGTCCAAGATCAGGCACCGCAGATCCGGTTCCTGGTGAGGGCCTGCTCCCGGCTTGTAGTTGGCGTCTTCCCGCGTGTCCTCATGCGGCCTTTCTTTGGCACATGCTCGTTGGAAGATTGATGAGCCATCTCTCTGTCCTACTCTTCTTCTAAGGACAAGAATCCCATCATGCGCTCCACCCTCATGACTTCATCTCAACCTAATCACCCCACGAAGGCCCCACCTCCAACCACCATCACACTGGGCATTAGGGCTTCGAAATATGAAATTTGGGGGGGACACATTCAGCCTGTAACAGCCTTGAACAGCAGGCGGGTGAATCAGCCTTGACTGTCCTCCAAGGGGAGCCAGCATGGTGCAGACACAAGACCCCCCCTGCCCTGTAGAGACCACGTCTCCAGGAAAGACAGAGGGTGCAGCAGCCTCTGCTTGGGCCCCTCGGGCTGATCGACCTTACCCTGCACCTGGCGACAGCCTTGGGGCACCACCTGGTGGCCTCCCTCGGCTGACCCTGCACCTGCACCTCCCACCAGCATCCCTGCTGAGTCAGAGGCACAGGACCCAGGGGCCCACTTGGAGTCCACCATGTGAACCTGCCAGTCCATGAGATGACGATGGGCAGGGGGGACAAGAAACAAAGAGCGTGGTCTCTCTCCCCCAGACGGGGATTCTGGAGCGCGCTTCCTACAGCCTCTGGCAGGGCTGCAACCCGGTCGCCCTTACCTGTTCTGGCTCAACTACACTCTCCCGCCCTGCCTCGGCACCCTGTGCCCTTCACTCCTGCCTCTAAGATTACAACCCTCCCTCCCCCAATAATGCACCAGCACAGACCATGGCTTACCAGGCTCTGACAGGGGAAAGCTGCCCAGCTCCCTGTACGAGGCTGGAACAACCTTGTGCGCAATCAAAGAAGAACAGGAGCAGTACAAAAATGCTTAGCTCATTTAGTGTTGAACACAGGCAGAGAAACCTGAATGCAACAGTCTGTGGCCATTTTCCTTCCATCCAGAGCTGCACAGTTTTCACACTGACTCCTGAGGTTGAGCTGTGTGGCATTATAAAGAATTTGTCTGGTCCTTGTCCCAGGTTCCTGGCTTGGAGCTTCTAAAACCCTTGGAATCTCCAGAGTGACAAGAGTGACTTTGTTATTCATGAGCCCCTCAGACTGCACCAGAGTTTATGCTAATGAGGTGGCTCTGGATGGGATCGGTCACCAGAGGGACCAACCATGGGCTACAAGGTTGGGGCTTTGAGCCACAAGGTGTCAGCCCGGCCTCTGGAAGGAGAGGTACTGGAACTTGAGCCCAGTCACTCTGCCAATGATTTGATCCATCATGACTACGAATGAAACCCCAATAAAAGTTCCGGACATGGAGGCATGAGTGGGCTTCCTGGTCGGTGAGCAGCTCGATGAGCTGGGAGGGGAGTGTGTGTTCAGGACCCTGCAGCACCTCGCCCTACACGTCTCTTCATTTGGCTGATCCTGAGTTGTACTCTTTCCAATAAAACTGTAATCCTAAGTATAGTGCTTTCCTGAGTTCTGTGGTCTAGGGTAATTGGAAACCCCTAGATTTGTGGCCAGTTGGTCAGAAGTGTGGGTGGCCTGGGGACCCACTAACTTGTGGCTGGCATTGGGAGTGGAGGCAACCTTGTTGGGGCCATGGCCTTTAACCTGTGGGATCAGTGCTACTACCTGTGGGTGGCTCAGGCAGTTGAGGTGGTCATCCCAGGTGGTCAGGCAGCAGCCTGGTATGGCCGAGTCCCTGCCTACAAGCCCACCTACAGTGGCCCGGACAGCCTGAGCAGTCTGTCAACAAAACATTGAAGGGCCATTTGAGGAAAGAGTTCTGGCCCTTGTCTGAGAGCCTTCCCCAACGTGTCCTGGTGAGATCAAGGAAGCTGTGACACACTTCCAGATGGTTGACAGCAGCTTGGAAGGAGCCCCAGGGTGCATCTTCCAGAAGTGTGGCGTCGCCCACACATCCTCCACATTCCACAACTCTATGCAGAAAAACAAGGACATCAGAGACACCAAGTTGAACTTTGATTCAGAGGAGTCCAGTTCTGAGAGTGAAGACGTTTTAGGACTACCTTAACTCATGCATTTTGCTTTTATTTTCCTTTTTATATATGCATAACAGTGAGCTATGATAAAATCCTATGATTAAATACGCCTAAAAGAGCTCTTTGGTGAATATGAAGTGGAACTTCTACGTGATAAAGCACCTGCCATCATTTTATGGGCAGCATTTTCTCTTTCTTAGAGGTGCATAAAACAAAGGTATACCTTAGAGTCAACGGCATTCAACAAAATGGTTAAAAATAATAACAGCACATGGTGGGGCAGGGTTTATCCTGGGAGAGCAGGAATGGATCACCTAGATCCAGTCGATCACCTAGGTCGGTCCTCCAGGGTGATTCACCGAGGCCACTGCAAAGACTGTAAAGGACAAAACCCCACGTGAGTTATCTCAATAGACAAAGAAAAGGACTACATGAAGTGCGTTCCTATTTATAATTTCTAAAAACTCTCAGCAGGCTACAAATAAAAAAGAACATCCCTAATCTGATAAAACCTATTTTTCAAAAACCCTCAGGAAGCATCAGACTTAAGAGAGAATCTAAGACACAATCTCTTCAAGATCAGAAGCCACAGATGTCCCTTATCACCTCTCAGTGTAATGTAACCCTGAAAGTCCCAGGAAACACTGCAAGCGGAAAAAAAAAAAAAAAGAGGAAGTGTTAGGATTGGAAAGGAAGAGATAAAACTGTCATGACTTGTGGATAATGTGGTCATCTCTGTAGAAAATGTACCCGCATCAACAAACTACTAGAACGAATAGCAGTTACAAGATAAACCCACAAAAAATCCATAATATTACTCAATGCCAACAATAACCAACCAGAAAATAAGATAACTGTTCACAGTAGCAACCGAAGCAATTAAGTAACTAGGAATTAAATTACCAAAGAATGGACTTGACTTTCATGGAGAAAATTTTGGAACCCCGTGAAAGGGCTCAGCCGAGCGATTGAAAGGGGGAAGGTTGCACAGTCAGATGGGGGTGACTCAAAACAGCACAATTGTTCCCACATTCATTTCTAGATTAATTCCATGCAAATCACAGTTCCAGCAGGCTCTTTCAGAAACTCGACAGCCCCATTCTAAGCGTGCTACGGAAGAATAAAAGTCCATGAATGCAGAAGCTGATTTTTTAAAAAAGCAAACAGAAAGTGCTCACACCACCAGAACGAAAACAAACCACAAAGCCACGGCAACTAAAAATAAAATAAAAGCCAGTATGGTGCCAGTGAAAGAGGAAGCTGACCCAGAACAGACTCGGGGACATGTGGGAACTTCTATAGGTGACCCTGCAAATCAAGGGGGAGGACTCAGTGCTGGGGAAAGTGGCCATTCTGCAGAGAGAAATCAAGTTAGATCTCTCACCTTCTAAAAAGTTGGGTGCAGATGGATTGAAGATGTACATGTAAGTGTGGGATGGAGACTGGGAAGGGGACGGGGAGGAGGAATACTTTGTGGACAGGGCTGTCAGAGCTGGGGCTCTGAGGACTGCCAGTGACCACACCGCCACATCGACACCCAAAAAGTGACAAGAAGATGCTGCTGCTGTCTCCTGAAAGTCTGCACCTTCTGCCAGAGCTCTCACCTACCCCTTTGCCAGCTGGATCTTGCTGAGGCGTACGTGACTGACAGATTTCATGCGTGAATTGCTGGAGACAAGGGCCTTGACCACAAGGACTTTCCGGGTGTCACAACCCATCGTCAGGGGCCATTCTGTGGGACTGAGGCGTGGAGAGCAGGTGCAGGTCAGGGACAAGCCCAGGTGCCTGGTTCCAGCTCCCCCCACCCAGGCCCTCCCTGGAGACCCCACTTCCCCCACGGCCACCACCAGCCCCATCTTCAAACAGGTTCTTTGAGGGGGAGGAGAAGCAATCTCCTTCATATAAATGTTTAATTGGAAATTAATATTTATGAGGCCTTTGAATGACGGGGCTTTGGGTTTAATAAATATTAACAAGGAATGGGTCTCTCCCCCTTCCTTCTGGCTGCTTAATACCTCTGTTTGTGAAGCATACATTATTCACAGTGTCTCTCAACTCCAGCCCCAGGATGGGGGTGGGACCTGCAGCCTTCTGAGTGGGGGACGGAGGGAAGCCGTGGCCTCTGGGGTCGAGGGTTCCACAACAGGATGGAGCCCCTCCGTGGATGGGGAAGTCTCTGACCACAAGGACACCACGGGCCAGTCCCTCATCGGCTCCGACACCCCCGACCAGCCCGCGAAAACCCATCTCCCAGCCTGGCTTTCAGCCCCAGCGGGCTCCTGCCAAGACGCCACCTCCTCCAGGAAGCCCTCCTGGCCTGCGCAGGAGCAGCACCCACCCTCCTGCCTCAGCCAGTTCGCTCCTCCCCTGCCCCGGGAAGGGCTTAGGAAGTCCAGCCCGGCGAACCCCGCCGGCCCGATGCGGGTGGGCTGCTCGGAGGGGACCGGGTGTTCTGAATGGACCAGGAGGGGTCCCGGCCCCGCCCGCCGCCCGGGCCCGTCGGTGGGGCTCTAGCGCCCTCGTGTGGCCCGCGTGGGCACGACCTCAGATGGGGACGAGCCGCCCGCCAGGGTTTGGACTCTCCCGCCACAGGGCACTCGCTGCATGGCCTGAGGACTCCCATGGTGCACAGGACAGCTGCCCTCTGCCTGCGCGTCCCTCCCAGGCCTGGCCAGGGCCCCACCGTCCCCGGATCGCCCCCCACGACGCTCCACAGCCCAGAAGGTACCAAAGGGTAGAGACCTTGGTGAGGCATCCCAGGGCCAAGGGAGGGCTTTCTGGAAGACCACTCATGGAGGAGACCACATCCCCCACCCCCGCCGTCCTCCCCCTCCCTCACCCTCACCCTCCTCCTCCCCTTCCCCCTGCACACACATGCACACACACACACACACAGAGAACAGACACACGTTAGGGGAGACGGGACCAGGACTCCGGGCACAGTGGACTTCTGAGTGGCTTCCTGGACAGGCCCTTCTCTGCCCTGGGGACCCTCCCTATGACACCCTCCTCCCAGTGCCTCTGGACTGGGAGAGATCCTGCCCTGGGGGTTCCACTCGTCCAGCTGCACCCCCTCTGCCCCCCGGCACTGCCCCTTCAATACCCAGACCTGGGACCCACAGACCTCCACCACGCAGCCGGCTGATCTCGCAGGGACACAGCGGAGCTTCCCTCCCCAGCCTGCCTCCTCCTGGGCTCCCATGGCCTCTGCAGCAGCCAAACGCTCCTCTTGGCCACAGGTCCTTCCTAGTCTGGCCCACTCTGGCCTCATCTTAAAGCACCCCTCTCACATGGCACTGGCCAGCGGAACGAATGAATGAACTACTGCCACGCAGTCCACCCAACTGGCTCTCATCCCTGTGGGTGATGTTCACAAGACCCACCCACCCTGGGCCTGCTCTTTGTCCTCGTAGGATCTGAGCAGACCTCCTCCATGTGACCTGGTCCTGCTGGCCCCGTCTGCCCCCACGGAGGGGAGGAAGTCACGCTCAGACCCGGGCAGTGAGTGAGATTGTTCTGTAATTGGACGTATTGTGTCGGCCACAGCTGATCTTCAGCACAGCTGGAGCCCGACTTCCTTCCTTCCCTGAAAGCCACAGACAGGCTCTCCATCCGATCCCACCACCTCCGCCTCGCCCGGGTCACCCTCGGGACACTGCTGGGGCCAGCTTTGGACTCTATCCAGACCCCCTGAGGGGTCTGAATCACCTGGGAGCCCACAGGGAGGCCTTGGGATAGGTCTTTTGGCTGAGGAGGGACTGAGGAAACTTTGGGAGGGAAGACCCCACCCCGAAGCAGACGGCAGGCTGGGGGCAGGGAAGGGGCAGCTGGTGCGGCAGGACGCTGTTCTTGGGGCCTTTTCTGAGCCAGCCCTGAGCGTGACTGGGACCTACACCCAGGAGCAGGGGAGGGCCTGCAAGACGCGCTGCTTCACCGATGCATAGGACAGCCTGAGAGCCAGGAGCAGCCATGCTCAGAGCCCATGAGGCCAGAGAGACTTGTGGTCTCCCGATGGCCAGCCTGGCCAAGGCACTGGGTGACCCACAGTTGTCCCAAGGGGAGGAGAGCGGCCGTGCAGTGAAGGGGCGTGCAAGGAGGCACACGGGGCACCCAGACCTGACCCCAAAAGGGCTCAGGGCATCTCTGGGCTGGAACGGATGTGAGGGGCAGGACTGGGCTGCACAGGCTGGGTGCTGCACAGAGGGCCGCAGGTGGGAGCATTCCACCCTCCTGCCACCCCTGGGCAGCCACCGTGGCCCCAGATCCAGCACTTCATGCTCAGGCCTGACGTCCGCCAAAGCAGACCTATTGGCTCAGCTTTCCCTCTCCAGGTGTCAATTCCCCAGAACTAGCTCTAGCAATCACTGGTGCTTCCGCAGATTTAAGAGGAATCTTGTCATTAACGTGATGAGAGTTTCTCTACCTTGAAGAAAGTCCTTGACTAGTAGGTAGAAAGCCCTTATGTGGAGCACAGGAGACTGTCAGGCAGGAAGCCCACCTGCAGATGCCCCCTCTGGGATCTCAAATTGTGCAGAGCTGGAAAGATCTCTGCACCCCTCTTCCCACCCCCCTCTGCCACCTGCTCCCCCAACCCCAAGCTCCAAACCGGCCCTGGGGAGTGGAGGAGGTTCCCGTGTCGGGCTGTTTTGTGTGCTGGGGTCCTGCCTCTGGGGCAGTGCAGGGTGATGGCAGAAATGTGGGTGGGGCTGGGGTCCTGATGCTGCTGCGGTTACATGACCCAGAACATATGCCCCTCCATGGTCACCCTAGAGACCCAGGTCCCATCCCGTCCCCTCCACAAGCTCCTTATGCCATAGAGAGATAATGGACCTAAGAGGGCAGCCAGGCCCCCAACCCAGAGAGATCTACCAGGTGAGTTTTTTAAAAAGAGAAAGAAGGCAGAACTAGTGGCAATAGGGCCGGCCCGGTGGCGCACTGGATAGTGCGCCACTTGGGAAGCGCGGCGGCGCTCCCGCCCGAGGGTTCGGATCCCACATGCAGACCGGTTCCCGCTCACTGGCTGAGCGAGGCGCGGGAGCGGCACCGAGGTTTGCGATCCCGTTGCCGGGCCCCGGGCCGGGCCGCGGGCAACCCTGGGGGGTGGAATCCGG
>NW_007728112.1:173631-200168 GCF_000696425.1 Galeopterus variegatus | reverse complement strand
AAAAAAAAAAAAAAAAAAAAAAAAAAAAAAAAAAAAAAAAAAAAAGAACTAGTGGCAATATTAATATCAGACAGATGTCAAGACAAAAGTATTAAGTGGAGTAAAGAGGGTGTTCTATTTAGATAAAAAATGCAGTCCACCCTGTTGGCAAGCCCTGGAGGATGTGTGTTTTGCCTAGATATTGGCATCCCAGGAGAAATGACCCCTCTGTGATCCTTCTGGTTGAGCAGGAATGTCCTCACACGCACGAATGCCACACACATGCACGCAAGACCACCTGTGTGGGCTCCAACACCCGTTCATTCCCTCTGTGCCCCCGAAGAGGGGGGTCTGCATGCAGGAAAGCCAGTGCCGGAGTCTCAGAAGAGAAAGAGAATCTGGGAGAGTCCAGTGGTCCAGAGCAGTGTACTAGTTGGGGTTCTCCAGAGAAACAGAACCAATGGGATATGTGAAAAATAATAATAATATTTACACATACGTACATATACATGAGTGTATATGTGAAAGATTTATTGTAGGGAGTTGGTTCCTGTGATTATGGAGGCTGAGAAGTCCCAAGATCTGCAGCCAGCAAGCTGGAGACCCAGGAGAGCCAATGCTTTAAGTTCCAACCTAAGGGCAGAAGACCGATGTCCCAGCTCGAACAGTCTGACAAGCCAAGTTCACTCTTCCTCACTTCTATTCAGGTCTTCAATTGATTAGACGAGGACACCACAGGGGGAGGGCAACCTGCTATACTCAGATGGCAAATACTGCCCGATCTGGGAGGCTCCCCAAGGCCCTGCCCAGAACAGGCCTCTCCCAGGGATGTCCCCACAGCCACCCTGTGCAGTTGGGACACATGCCACCTGGACTTGGCAGCAGCCAGCACTGGAGCCATCACATCAAAAGCCCCAGCCTCCATGGGGTTTGGGAACTAAACCCAGAAAGAAGTCCAGGTGATTATTTATGAGGCCTGAGCCTCTCTCTCTCTCTACAGCCAAGCAGCTTCCAGGCAGGGCCAGAGGACAGCGGTCTTGTAGTGAGAGGGTGCCCAGTTGAGCATGACAGCACGCAGGTGTTACTGCGCCTTACTGCTTCCTGCTCTTCAAATTTATTTTTACTGTCAGAAGAGGCTGGAATGGTTGCTTTTGTTTTCTAAAATCCTTAAGGAGCAAAATCCCACACAATCTTGTAGGAAATTAAATTTAGAAATTAGATGCTAGCCTTGGCAGGGACCTTGGCGGAGTCCCCAGCAGAGCCAGACTGACACATCCGTTGGGACCGCATCACAGTTATTAACCTTTTGCTCCAAAACATATGGAGAAAAGCTGCTAGAAACACAGGGGGAGTTTTCCTAAAGCACAGTCACAGTGGGAGACTTCAACACACCTCACTCAGTAAAGGAAAAGAGAATATTAATAGAACAATTAACCACCCAAAATTAATAAATACACAGGACTTTGTACTCAAAAAAGAAAGTGCCTTCCTTTTAAATACCAAACAGACAGACAAAAAAAGAGCATGTGTGAGAACCCTGAGAAAATCTCAATAGTTCCTGAAAGGGGAAACTGTGCAGGAGGCGTTCTCTGAACACAGTGCAATAAAGTATGGAACTAACAACACATAACTTTTTTTTTTTAAGTTCTAGCCTCTTGTCAGCTTGGCGTGATGATCAAGGACATGGCATGGAGAGCACAATTGACCGTTTGCTACTTAACAGACTGGATGATTCTGTTTCCTCATCTACAGAACGAGGAGCGAGCTGTTACCCACACACTTCTGTCTTCTGCAGATTGAAGGTGATGGAACGGTTAATATAAGTAGTGCACAGAGCCCAGCACAGACACAGCCCAGCACAGACACAGCCCAGCACAGACACAGCCCAGCACAGACACAGCCCAGCACAGACACAGCCCAGCACAGACACAGCCCAGCACAGACACAGCCCAGCACAGACACAGCCCAGCACAGACACAGCCCAGCACAGACACAGCCCAGCACAGACACAGCCCAGCACAGACACAGCCCAGCACAGACACAGCCCAGCACAGACACAGCCCAGCACAGACACAGCCCAGCACAGACACAGCCCAGCACAGACACAGCCCAGCACAGACACAGCCCAGCACAGACACAGCCCAGCACAGACACAGCCCAGCACAGACACAGCCCAGCACAGACACAGCCCAGCACAGACACAGCCCAGCACAGACACAGCCCAGCACAGACACAGCCCAGCACAGACACAGCCCAGCACAGACAGAGCCCAGCACAGACACAGAACACAGCTCAGCACAGACACAGCCCAGCACAGACACAGCCCAGCACAGACACAGCCCAGCACAGACAGAGTCCAGCACAGACACAGCCCAGAGCCCAGCACAGACACAGCTCAGCACAGACACAGCTCAGCACAGACACAGCCCAGCACAGACACAGCTCAGCACAGACAGAGTCCAGCACAGACACAGCCCAGAGCCCAGCAGACACAGCTCAGCACAGACAGCCAAGCACAGAGTCCAGCACAGACACAGCTCAGCACAGACAGAGTCCAGCATAGAGAGAGCTCAGCACAGACACAGCCCAGCACAGACACAGCCCAGCACAGACACAGCTCAGCACAGACACAGCCCAGCACAGACACAGCCCAGCACAGACACAGCCCAGAGCCCAGCAGACACAGCTCAGCACAGACACAGCCAAGCACAGAGTCCAGCACAGACACAGCTCAGCACAGACACAGCCCAGCACAGACACAGCCCAGCACAGACACAGCCCAGCACAGACACAGCCCAGCACAGACACAGCCCAGCACAGACACAGCTCAGCATAGACACAGCCGAGCACAGAGTCCAGCACAGACACAGCCCAGCACAGACACAGCCCAGCACAGAGTCCAGCATAGAGAGAGCTCAGCACAGACACAGCCCAGCACAGACACAGCCCAGCACAGACACAGCTCAGCACAGACAGAATCCAGCACAGACACAGCCCAGCACAGACAGAGTCCAGCACAGACACAGCCCAGCACAGACACAGCCCAGCACAGACAGAATCCAGCACAGACACAGCCCAGAGCCCAGCACAGACAGAACCCAGCACAAATTGAGCTCAGCACAGATAGAACCCAGAGCCCAGCACAGACAGAGCCCAGAGCTCAGTACAGAGCTCAGCACAGAGCCCAGCGCAAACTTAGCTGAGCACAGACAGAGCCCAGAGCCCAGCACAGACAGAGCTACCACCAACCACACACACTCTCTCTACTGAAACATAAAATGACATACTCTTGATTAATTTGATAATGGGGCATTACACATCAAAAAACTATAGGATGCAGCCAAAGCAACTCTCAAAGGACAATATATAGCCTTAAGTGATTCTAATAGAAGGTCAAAAAGAGTGAAACTAATGCTTTCATTTTAGAAGCTGGAAGAAGAAAGAAAACACAACCCAAAAGAAATTTAGTGGAACTTGGTCCAGGCCCTGCTCCCTCCATCTCTGTCCCTCCCCAGTTGTAGTGATACCACTTGTTACTGCATTGTCTGGGGTTTTATAATGAACATGTGTTACTTCCAAACTCTAAAAGAACAGAAACAGGCTTTACATGCTGGGAGTCAACCCCAGGCCTCCAGAGCCCGAGTGTTTAAGCTCTTTACTGCCCATCCTCAGGCAGGGCCCCTGGGGCCTTGGACAGCAGCTCCTCGAGGTCAGGGACATTGGAGGGGCAGCCAGCCTGGGCTGGGCAGCAGGATCACACCAACATCCGAGACCCCAGGCTCCTTCTACAGGGCTCTTCAAACATCTTCCCCATTGTTTTATTCTGAAAATTTTCAAACACACAGCAAAGTTGAAGGAACTGTACGGTGGATGCCACCCACCCAGTGTCTAGGGTCTGCTGTTAACACATCCTAGTCCTGTCCCCATCACCCCACTCACACATGCTACAACACGGATGAACTTGAAAACACAGGCTGAGTAACAAAAACCCATCACCAAAGACCACCTACGGCGTGATTCCATATGAAAGTCCAGAACAGAGAAACCTGAGAGACGGATGCGGATCAGTGGGACTAGGGCTGGGGTTGGGGGCACCAGGGAATGAGTTCTAGCAAAGCACCCTCCTGTGTAACCCACACCCCACCAAGACGGAGACCCCCACCATCTCTCCAGAACGCTGCCTCGTTTGCTCCCACCCCAGGCCCAGGGGCAGTGACAGGTGTGGCCATTTGCCGCTGTCGATCGGTCTTGCCTGTCCTCGAGCACCACTTAAAAGAAATTACATAGCGTGTCCTCTTTGGGGTGAGATTTCTTCACCTCAGCATGTTTTGGGGATTCATCCATGTTGTTACATGTATCAGTGGTTAAAATTGATATTTTAAAATAACTGTTGGATCAGTCTTTTAAACATATCCAACAAAATCTGAATATCACGATGACTGAGTACCCACCATCATCGATTTAAAAAAGACCACTTTCAGCGGGCATAAAGTTTTTCACCTTTGCCTTGTATTTTCCATTCACTTTGCCCACAGAATTTTATCCTGATGTGATATATTTTTATGCTTGAAAGTCTTTTGTTGATGATTCGTCGTATTTTTCTGCAATTAAAATACGTGTATAAATTGAAATGTCACATTTTTCTCTTCATAAGGCTCTTAATTATCTTTAAATTTTTCTGCTGGATTTAGTTATTTTTACAATTGTTAGCTCACAACTCATCAAAGCCACAGATTTAGATATAAATAATTTATATCACGTTTTGATAATTAGTTGTTACACAGAAGAAGTAAACTTTCCTGGAAATGAATCTCTTGATGGAGTGGATGTGGCTTTCTCCGTCTGATTCCTGTTCCCGTGGGTCAATATCGCTTATTGTTAAAAAGAGACACTGTCCAGCATGCAATTTACTCTTTTTTGGGGTTTTAGACATATCAGCACTAAGCAACCTTGTTCACAGAAATAAGTGTAAGGGTACAAAAGGAGATTTGTTACAGCAATTGCAAAAATCACACGGATATGCCTTATGAAAATCAGCGTCGCCGTCAGGTGACCTGCAAAGCACCTGCCACCCCGGCTGGGGTCGCCCGCGCTGTCCAAGGCGGGCTCTGCTCCCCGCCCAGATGCGGGTCGATGCAACAGGGGAGGAATCTGGGTGGGGAAGGCCGAGAAGCCTGTGGAAGTCCAATTTCTGGGGATTCACTCCCCCAAACTGCGTGCGTCCGCCCAGCCCTGGAAGGTCTTCGTGGGCGTGCCCGCCGTTGAAGACCCCCGCCCTGACTCGGGACCCCCCTCCAGCCAAGACAAAGGAGGGCGATGCCGCCTCTCACCACCAGAGGGCGCGCCGCGCTCCCACACAGACGGCGGACCTGGCGAAGCGGGGCTCCTGCACCTGCCCCGGCGGGGCTCGCAGGGGACGGCGTGGCCGCGAGCCCCGAGCCCGGCGCCTGGCTCCGTTCCACCAGGGACCGCCCAGCCCGTGCCCCGCCCGCCTCCGTCTCCGCATCTCCCAGTCGAGGGGCTCTGATGGAGGCACGGGCCGGCTCCCTCCTCTCGTGGCCCCCCACCCTGGGGCAGTGCCGCTGGGTCTGGGTCTCGGGGGACTGGTGGCGTCCAGATGCCTTGGGGGCTCCCAAGGGTTAGGTGGGCCCTCCACCCCACACAGGCAGGAGGGTCCTCTGCTGGAAGGTGAGTCTGTTGGAAAGGCCTGGGGTGTATGGGGACGGCGGGGCATAGGAAAGCTGCTTCTGACCCCATGGCGGACGGGATAGTCTAAAACCCTATCTCTGCACAACCCACAGATTCTTGGGGTGAAAGGGGGCGACGTGCTTCTAAATACAAAGGCGAGGGCGGCCAAAGGAGGGAGGGGGTGCCCAGGGACCAGGACCCGGGGACAGCAACGTCCGACCAGCTGAGAAACCCCAGCCAGCGCGTCCCAGAGGAGCCGCTCGCAGCGACCATGGAAGGTCGTCACTGGCTCTTGTCATAAGCCCCTAAGCTGTAGCGGGCCACGGGTGGTGCGGGCACATCCGGGGCGCACGTCCTGCTCCGGAGGTTGGCTGCCTGTCCCCTTCTCTCTCAGCCTGTCCTCGTACAGGACCTGCCTACAGTCCATCGCTGTGGCTTGGAGGCTGCTGGCTCCCCGCCCGCCCCGGCCGCCGCGGCCTCGCCCTCCCGTCTCCCACCCTGGCCTCGGTCTCCCCCTAGAGCAGGACTGTGGGACCCGGGGTCCCCGCGCCGGAGCCCCGCCCGGAGAGTCCTGCCCCGCGTATTTTTAGCCCGGGGGGGTCCGGTGCACCCGAAGCCGCCTGCCTCGCTCGCTTCCTTCGGGATAGGCGCCAACCTGCGCTCCGATCGCCTGGTGAGGGAGCCCGGGGCCTTCGTGGGCAGACCGGGCCGCACCTGGGGCCTCCACTCTGGGGTCTGCTCGGCCCACTCGGGGGACGTCCTCCTCCCACTGTCCCCGGCGCGCGGCAGAGCGCTGCCGCCTCCGTCTGGGCCCATCCGGCGCCTTCCAGCCCATGGCAGGCCGGCTGAGTCACCCGGGAGGCTCCCCCCCACCTCCCGGTGGCCTCGGCAGTCCCCTCCCGTCTCTCATGTCCTGAAGCTTTGAGGGTCTGGGAGGGCAAGGGCAGAGGCCCCGGGTTCGGGCGCGCAGGGATCTGGGTTCAGATCCTGCCCCCTGCTCTTAGGAAAGCTGCTGCTCTCGGAAGTTCGGTTCCCTCCTCTAAGTGGAGGACTAGTTCCACGTTGGGGGCCGTTGTGACAGACGTGAAGTCAGGCAGAGGCCGCCTGCACACCCGCGACAGCTCCCGACGCGGCCACGGGTCCCTGCGCCCCGCGGTGCTGCGAGCCCACAGGGCCACCGGAGGGGCTGTCACCTAGACCCAGGCCGAGCCCTGCTGGGGACCGACGGGGACTGGCCGTGCCTTGTGCAGGCTGGAGTCCCAGCAAGTGGGAGGCCCCTCGCCCCTACTCTCACTTCCTCCTGCACCCCAGCCCCTGGCACCGCCCGGTCCCATGACTGGGCTCTGCAGGAGCAAACCCCTCCTTCACTTTCCCTTCCCAAGTCACCGTAGCTGCTTTCGACTCGTAGCCCAAATGAGACTCTGATTAAGATTACATTGAATTCATGCATCCCTCCAGGAAGAATAACGTGTTTATAACATTAAGCCTTCCCATCCATTCTGTTGAGTTTGCTAAGTAAGCCAATCTGCCAGTGATGACAGGTGACTGCGTGGGCTCATCCTGGGAATGTCACGGCTCCTCTGCCAGTGTCCCTCTCTCCGCAACACTCTGCTCCACCTCCCAGAACTTCTCTCCCCCAGTCATGCCTTCGGCCTAGAGCGGGCGCTGCCACCCTTGAGGCTTCCTGCACTCTGCCCGGCCTTTCTGATGAACCCCTTTATTAAGCCGTCCTGCAAGAAACC
Organism: Galeopterus variegatus; assembly: GCF_000696425.1. Lineage (NCBI taxonomy): Eukaryota > Metazoa > Chordata > Mammalia > Dermoptera > Cynocephalidae > Galeopterus > Galeopterus variegatus. The sequence goes on along the minus strand of NW_007728112.1, from coordinate 192,759 downwards.
TGATATGGATGTGAATCTCCTTCCTGCTGGAACCCAGATAGATCTAAGGGTTCTTCCCAGGAATTCAAGGAAAGTTTGACATCAGAATCTGATCAACCTTAACCCTAATCGGGCCGGCCTGTGGCTCACTCGGGAGAGTGCGGTGCTGATAACACCAAGGCCACGGGTTCGGATCCCATATAGGGATGGCCGGTTAGCTCACTGGGTGAGCGTGGTGCTGACAACACCAAGCCAAGGGTTAAGATCTCCTTACCGGTCATCTTTAAAAAAAGGCGCTGCCACCCTTGAGGCTTCCTGCACTCTGCCCGGCCTTTCTGATGAACCCCTTTATTAAGCCGTCCTGCAAGAAACCTGATATGGATGTGAATCTCCTTCCTGCTGGAACCCAGATAGATCTAAGGGTTCTTCCCAGGAATTCAAGGAAAGTTTGACATCAGAATCTGATCAACCTTAACCCTAATCGGGCCGGCCTGTGGCTCACTCGGGAGAGTGCGGTGCTGATAACACCAAGGCCACGGGTTCGGATCCCATATAGGGATGGCCGGTTAGCTCACTGGGTGAGCGTGGTGCTGACAACACCAAGCCAAGGGTTAAGATCTCCTTACCGGTCATCTTTTTTTAAAAAAAAAAGAATCTGATCAAGGCAAATTCCATATGAACAGATTACAGGACAAAAATCATGTTGTCTTCTCAAGTGATGCAGTTCGGGACTTTCAAAAAATCTCAACAAATGTGGAATAGAGGCGCATGACACCTTCCTAATTTGGTAAAAATTGTTCACCAAAAACCCACCACAAAAGTACGTTTAGGAAATCAGATCAGTGGTTGCCTGGGGTTTGGGGAAGGGGGGGATTGTTGAACAGGTGGAGCAGAGGGGACTTTCAGGGCAGTGAAACTGTCCTGTATGATACTGTAAGGGTGCGTATGGGACACCAGGCATCTGTCAAAAGCCATAGAGCTTTGCAGCGAGAGTGAATCTTGGAGTATGCAAGAGGCTGGGGTGTCCTTGGACGGACTGCAGACCGTGACAAGAGAATCTGACTGTATGTCAAATGTAGCAGGCGGCGGGGGCGGGGCGGGGGAGATGCTGACCTGAGTAACTCCAGAAATGAGAGGAAACTGAAAACCAGATACTGTCACACTAAAAACAGAAAGAGCGCCTAAGCCGTGCTGCTTCCTGCAGGGGTACGAGTTAGCAGTTCTGATGCTGGTAGACACTAGCCCCCTTGTCCACAGGGATACGCTCCAAGACCCCAGTCTACACCTGATACCCCTGATAGTACCAAGCCCTGTGTACACCAGGCTTTTCCCATACACGCACACATACCTATCATAAAGTTTCGTTTGGAAACTAGGCACAGCAAGAGATTAACAGCAATAACTAATAATGAAATAGAACAATTATAACATGAATTTAACAATTAAATAAATGGATGGGGGATGGCGGACGGTGGGAGCCGAGTGGGAGTTAGTTACAGAGGGGCAAGGAGGGGGCTGGAGGGGTCCCACGCCGGGATTAGGGCTGGAGACAGCAGCGTCAGCTCACGGTTAGCTTCACACAGGCACGGATGGTCGGAAATATGTGTCGATATTTGCAGGGTTCTGCATGTATGTAGGATTTTGCTGAGGGTGGGGTCACAGGTTCTGCAGATACTGCCGAGGTCCTTTCCCTACATGCATAATTAAGGAACCATGTATTTGGGTTAGGGGCTGGTGAAAATAAAGACACAACGTTTTTCCGTCCGAGCTCAGGGACACCTGAGTTCGGTCACCCGTGGGTCCCGGCACGGCGTCTACACCTGAGGGCTGTGAATGCACCGTCTCCTCTTCCTTTCGTCCTGGACTCTGCAGACAACTGTCATCTGAACCGAGGCGCTGGGCTCCCTCCCTTCCCGCGCGCTCACGGCCTCCTCCTGGGCTTGCTTCTGTCCTCAGCCCAGCACACCCTCCAGATCGGTCTCCCAGCCTCCTGCAGCTTCGTGTGCCTGGGGCGTTTCCACCGTCCCGGGCGTAGGAAGGGCGGCTTGAGTAGAGGCACAACTCCAGGTTCAAAGTGCTTTCCTCGATACCATAAACAGATGGTCCCATTTTCCTCCTGCCTCCAGTATTGCAGCTGAACTGCTGGGTGTCAATCTGATTTTTGTTCTTTTATGGGGCATCTTCTCTCAGTTTTTGGAAGCTTCTAGAATTTTCCTTTACTGTTCAATATTTGAAAACAAAGACGTGTCTGGATGCAGCCCTTACTTCCCCGTTCGCACCCTCGGGGCCTTTGCTGATTCTGGGCAGAGGGTCTCTCTTACTTTTCCAAACGCGTCCTCCTCTCCTCCAGCAGCTGGCATCTCCACTCGGGTCCTCTGTGTCTTCGGGCTCTTCTCGCACATTCTCCACTTCCTCTCTGCGTGGTTTGCTGCTGCTTTTCGAAGGCTTTATCTGCCCTTGCACCTTGCCCAAAAAACACGTGCTTTTCAGCTGTATCCATCCTGTCTCTCACATCCATTGTGTTACTTATTTCAACAATTATGCTTGTCAAACCTAATATTTTCACAAGGTTCTTTTTTTTAATGAGTGTTTCCTTCTACTTCTTCATGCTGGTTTTAAATTCTTGGTGCATCTGTTCCAACAGCAGTGCTTCAATGGCCAGTGCGGTGTGGCTGTCTTCTCCTGGGTTTCGCTTCTCTTCTGTGAGGCTTCTCGGGCCTAAGAACTGGGTTCTGTGCCCTCGGGGACAGCTTAAGGAGGGGGAGTGTTGTGCCCCAGGGTGGGAAGAGCCAAATGCCCCCCAGCTTAGGAGGGCCAAGGTAGTCATCAGCCTAAATCAATAAATAGAAGCTGAAGCCACATTTAGAGAAGGTGTTTTGGTGTCTCACTCTGATTGATGAGAATCAATCCCGGTGCTGCCAGGTGTGTTTGCTTTCAGGCTCTCTAGTGGCCACAGCCCCCAGTTCCAAATGGAAACCCCACTATTTCCCTGCCGCCCCCTCCCCAGAAGGGGCCCCCTCCCCTCTGAGGCCAGCCCTGCCTGCTGGCTGGGAGTTCTGCAGAACCAGAGGGAGAGGGTGAGCCCAGGACAGACCTGGGAAGGAAAGAGAAAACAGGAGGATGAGAGTAGGGAGCCCGAGGATCCCCGCGGAAAACCCTGGAGCGAGCATCGCTATGGCTCTGCAGCCCTGCCTGGTACCAGTCCCTCGGGGCCGGTGCCCAGACTAGCAACAGGCCTCAGTGCCCCAAGCTGCCTGAGCCCCACACACAGCCTCTGCCCCCAGACTGGGCCCCTCTCTCTAGCCCTGGAGCAGGAATAGCCCCCACCCCATCTGCCACTGCCTGGGAGGCTGGTCAGAAGTGTCATCCAGCAGCCCCAAGGCCCCCGCTGGCTCCTGAGAGCTGACCAACATTCAACCAGCAGCTCAGAAAGAAAGGCCTTGTGTCCTGGTGACCCGTCCCCCCACCCCTGGAATGTGGCCTGTTCTCCCCTCCCACCCCCTGTGACAGGGCAGATGTCTTCCATGGAACAAAGGCCTTTTGTTGTCCCCTCCCACCCCCAGACAGGTGACCCTGAGGTGCCACTGGAGCTGGAGGAATGTCAGCCTCCTGCAGGCGGGTGGCCAGCAGCCCCTCCTGCTGCAGAGCCTCCTTCCTCGCCCAGGCCCAGCGGGGGCACCTAGAGCAGGAGAAGGATTTGCCGTCTTCCCCTGGCTGCAGAGCGTCGTGATCAGAGAGCCCAGCAGTGAGCACACTTCTCTGATTAATATGCGCTAACACGACACCATCACGCATTGGCCAGAAGGAGGCTCCGCGCGCCCTCTGAGCTGGCGGAAGTGCCCAGCGTCTTGCTCTGGGCATGGGTTGCACGGGCCTAGCTATTCACTGAAATGCATACACTTTCGTTCTATGCATCTTATGTATGTAAACCGTATCTCAAAAACACAGTCACAAGAAAACACATCATCATTTAACAAATGCAGAAAATGTAGACAAACCAAAAAAATGCTGAGTGACCGACCAGTGACTGCAGCTGCCCAAACGGAGTCCAGTAAGTGGCTGGCAGGGAAGGGCAGGGAAGCAAGACCAGCAGGGCTGAGGACACAGGGGATCCAAGGGTGGGCCAGAGGAGGGGTCTGAGTCAGCAGCCTGTCCTGGGCCCCACCCCCACCCCCCGCAGGGCTCAGTGGGGGGCAGGACCCCAAGGCTGGAAGGTTGGGAACTTCTGTGACCAGACTGTCCTCTTGGGAGCCCTAGGTCCCCAGGCCCAGCCCCTCCCAGCCTGAGAGAGAGCTGGGGCGACCCTGGGCCAGCTGGGCCAGCGGAGGACTCCCCTGGAGGGGATTCTGCTGGAGGAAGGTACTGAAGTCACAGCCAAGGTGTGCAGGCGCATGGACAGAGACTTTGGAGGGCATGAAAGGTGTTCGGTGCACAGGTGCCCCCCACCCCCGCGGCGAGGTCTGCCCCCACCCTGGAAGCAGGAAGAGCTGCCCCTCCCAAGGCCCGCGCATGGAAAGCCCCTGCGTACCCCCGCTGCACTCGCCAGCTGACACCAAGTGCCTCGGGTGAAATATGGATTGTCCAGTTAAATCTGAATTTCAGACAAACAACACATCAATTTCAGTACAAGTACGTCCCATGCAATATTTGGGACATATTAGTACCAAATATCACACAGGAGATACTAAAACAGTGTGCATTGTTCATCTGAAATTCAGGTGTAAGTGGGCATCCTGTATTTTCATTTCCTACAGCTGGCAGCCCCGTGCACTGGTGATGCTGTGCCTTTGCTTATCTGGTACCATCAGTGCCAGCCCTGTACCCGGCACACGACGGGCTTCCAATAAATGTAGGATAGGTGGCTGGACGGGTGGGTAGATGGTGTGAAAGCTGATGAACTCATCTTCTGTCAGACCCAAACAAAACAGGGCTGGGAAAGGCTGAAGGACAGGTTCATGCTTGTCCAAGAACTGTTAAAGGACCTCCTAAAAACCTGCTAGGAATTCCTTCATGCCCTTCACACACCTCCTGCTTTGCGTGTGCAAGCATGTTTCTGTGACGAGGTTCAGCCTACACATTCTTTAGAACTGCAGTCATTCAGAGAAGGAACTTGCCCAGTAGTGGCATCTCGTCCAATGGACTGAGCACAAATCTGGCTTCCGCCTCCAAGACCGATGAACCCTGCGTCCAAGCAGCTGACGTGAACCTCTCCCTTTTTGCCAATAAGAGCTTTCTCTTGCCCTTCCCTCACCAAATGCACTCGCGGCTTGCCAGAGTGTGCATTCCGGAGTATAATCCCATTTTCTATTGCTGAATAAATTCAATATATTTGGGAATATTTTTCTCTAATTTTTTTTTGGTTAACAGTGGATGGCTGGTTGACTGGATGGACGGACGGATGGATGGACGGACGGATGGATGGATGGATGGGCAGGTGGGTGGGCAGTGGATGGATGGATGGATGGATGGATGGATGGATGGATGGATGGATAAGTGGGTGGATAGATGGATGAATGCGTGGATGGGTGGATGGGTAAATGGTTGTTGAATTCTACAAGGGGTTTTAATGTTAAGTAACCTCAAATCTCCCATGACAGCACCAGGGTGGGAGTAACTGAAGTGCCTGCAGGTGGGAAGACCCTCAGCTCTGACACCTCTCAGCAGGTCTGGGTCTCTCTCACTCAGATTCTGTATCTATAAGGTGGGAATACTCTGTTATGCCCCAGAAAGAAGAAGCCCCATATGCCAGGGCACAGGCCACATATCCCTGACATGGGTGCGTTGGGGGTGGGGGGCATGTGACGCGCTTGCAGGTTTCAAAGCTCTGCTGGGGTCCCTGACTTTTCATCCCCTACCTGACTTCACATAAGAGGGGGCCTCTCAATTCCCAGTACCAAGGAGTTACCTTCAGACAGCTGACACTCCCCCACAGCCAATGCCAAGCCCACCAGTGTCTCCCCAGCAGTCCTTCAGAGGCCTCCACGGTCCAGGTGTCCAATCTGACACAGGTGTGTCAGGTAGTCATGGCAACTGAGCCCTTCCAGAGAGGCCACCTCCACCTGCAGGGAAGGGCCTCATGCCAGACAGGCCCAGCAGCACCTGCAGATGTCTTGCAAACAAGCTACCACCCCCTTCTTTTGGAAAACTGCCCCTTGTGTTGAACTGTGTATTCTAGAAAGGGCCTTCCATGCACAGCACCTCACTCTCCCTGACCCTCCCACCAAAGAGGGACCTCACTGCCCAATGAGAGTTGTCCCAGGATTGCTCCTGTGGGTGAACACCTCATAAACAGCATTGCCCTTGCTCCGAGGGTCCCAAGGCAAGGAACCGGGAACCAGGAGCTGCAGGCAGGTGTGGTACAGCCTGGAGGAGAGGACAGCACTGACCAGGACACAGCCGGGACAGGAGGCAGGCAGGGCACTGTCCCGACCTCACCTCCTGTGACATCGATCCATCAATACCTCTCCCTCTTGCCTTCACTAGGTCAGGTTTCTGACCCTCTCAACCAAAGTCTCTTGACAAGTTCCATATCACCATGACAGAAGCCACATGGCATGGGCTGCCCCACTAGGGCCGGCCCCACCCCTCAGATTCCTGCCGGCTCCCAAAGTAGGTTAGGATCACCCTAAATATCCTTCACCCCATTAGTCCCAGGCTAGACGAGGAACCCGAAGCCCAGGGAGGCAAATACATGTTTAGGAGCGGGGAGAGGGATCCACAGCCCCCGTCTGCCTGAGGGGCGCAGAGGGGTGGGGAGAGGCCGGCAGGGCTGAGGCTCAGCTTCCATCTGAACAGAAGGTCCCACTGCTAAGATACACGCTAACAGACTGCACTCTGCGGCCTGCTGCTCTCACCCAGCTCCTGTTCTTGCAGCTGGGGAGAAACCTGCAGCGAGACTAAGGGGTCTGGGGATCCCCTCCCTTCTTGGGCCTGAGTTGCCCATCTGCACGTAGCATGATGGGAGAATCGTCATAATTCCAGAAGGGTGGGAAAGCGGTGCAGTTGGGGGGTGCTGGGCAGACAGGTAGGGCAGCCCCTCCACCCTGCCCCGGCCCAGTGGAGGGGGAGGGGCTGACCACAGAGGCCAGAGGAGGGGCTGGTCCCCAGGGCTTTGAGCAGCAGGGAGCCTGCCTTCGAGATGGGGGAGCTGAGTGAACCTTAACTTGACCTCTTCAGAGTACCCCCCACTCACACCTGGGGCCCCTCCCACAGCTGCCCAGGACTCTGCAGCTGCAGGATGGTGGTTCCTAGGTCTGTAGGGAATTGGAGGCTCATGCTGGTCAAGGGGGCCTTGAGCCAAGGTTCCCACAGCTTCTGGGGACAGGGGACATCTGGGCTACACACAACACATGGAGGAGGCAGGAGGGATTTGGCACCCCAGCTGCGCTGAGCTCAGGAGAGCCCCAAAGGCTCTAAGTTCCCAAAATGGACCAGGGAGCTGGGGTAGGGGGAGGATGGAGTCTGCAGAGGGAGTCCCAGGCGGCGTGGGCTGGTTTTGCGGTGCAGAGCATCAGACACCTCTTCTCCATTGACTTGTCAGGGCCCCTCTGGGGGCCAAAGCGAGAGCTGCTTTGAGAAAACCCCCCACACTCACCCCATGTGACCCGGGGGACAGGACCTGGGAGCCAGCCTGCGGTGGGCCCCTCTCCCGCCCCGCAGCGCTGCTCTGCGCCCGCTCTCCTTCCGCACCTGCTCCCCGTCTCCCCCATCCCCCTCCTCTTCCCAAGGAGGAGACAGATGGCAGCGGAAACTCTGCTTCCTTCGTTTTCCGGAGCATGACTCAGCCCCCACACAGCAGCAGCGTGCAGCCTGCCCTCCCCCAGCCCAGCAGGGGCCCAGGGGCTCCCCAGTGGCTGCCCCCAACCCTCCCCAGCTCTATCTGGGAATGCAGGGCTTAGGAGCCGGAAAACCCCAGCCAGGACCTCCCTACCCCAGCCTGGGTGGGAAGGGCAGCCTGGGCTGACCATGGGGAGCCTGCCGCAGCCCCTCCTGCGGACCCCGGCAGCCCTCAGTTCACAGCCGCCCTGCTGACATCAGCGCCCTGCAGTGCAGCGCAGGAGAGGGTGTTCCGGGTGGGGGGGTGGGAGTCGGGAGTGGGGTGCAGGGATGGTGGGCTGGGCCGCAGCTCCAGTTCTCAAACACACACAGATGTGACCGTGCAGCTTCTGGGGGCCGCCCTGGCCCGGAGATGGGGTGAAGTGAAGGGGAGGGGGGAAGACCTAGGAGAGAGGACCCATCAGAAAACACAGGCAGGCAGGAGAAGAAGGCAGCTTCCAGAAGCAGGAGGTCTGGCCAGTGTGGAATGCTGCGGGACCCAGGAGGCCCCGGCACCCTCTGCCTGACGGGCTGGGTCTGCCTCCCCCTCCCCTGCCTGGCTGTGACCACTGAGCCACCCCCGGGGGGTGGGCACACACGGTTGCGCATGTGCACACTGGCTCAGCTGGAGGGGCACTGAAACAGTGCTGTGCTCAAGGCCCCTCTTCTCAACCCCTGGAAAACCAAAACCCGCCACGCTGCCAACCCCACCTCCTTCCTCTCATGCCCCCGCCCTCCCTGCAGCCCTAGTGGATGGACGGCTGCCGAAACTGAGGCTCCAAGAGGTCAGGTGCCTTCACCCAGGGCCATAGCGGGTAGGTGGCAGAGCTGGGGGGTGGTCCAGGACTTTAGACCCCAGCCTCAGGCTCCCACCCCAACACAGGAAAGCCCATGCAGGTGCCCAGGACCCAGGACAGGCCAGCTTGGGCAAGAGTCTGTGGTTGATCTGAGCTGGGGACACCAACCCTCATAGGTCCAGGTGTGTCTTGGGCCCCACCCACTCTCTGTTTTGTGGCAGTGACCCTCCCCACTGGCGTCCCCCATCAGCCATGCCTGGAGACCTTGTCTCCACCCAGCTGGATGGACTCCGGCCTTGTCTCCACCACAGGCTCCTTTCAGGGCTCCTGACTGACAGCTGTCCTCCCTTCCTCCTCAGTTTCCGCATCTGTAGGTTGGGAATAATGAGGTCCCCCACCTCCAGGCTGCTGGGAGGACAGGGGTTAGTGGTGGGGGCAAGAAGGGGGTGCTGGGTGCTCATCTTCTCCAGGGTGGGAGCCTTGTGCCGCCAGAGCCCAGGCTGGGGAGACACACGGACGAGGATTCCGCCCCCGGCTCTGGCAGCCGCTGCCTGCATGGCTTTGAGCGAGTCCCCAGCCTCTCGGATCCTGGGTTTGCCGCCAAGCGCCCTCGCCAGCTGCCCCCCGCGACACAGCAGCCCCGTACCGTACGCTGAGCTTCTCCTGCATGCCTGTGCCGTGCTGTGCACCCTTCTAGGGCAGGGCCTGGCTCTCCTCTGCCTTCTCTGCCCACCAGGCTGACCACTGCACAATCTGGGGCCATGGGCAGCTGCTCACAACTGCATTGATGAGGGCCAGCTGCAAGGCCAGGCCCCACTGAGCTGCCCAGACAGGGCCAGAGGCAAAGCAGAGCTCCCCAAGCCCTGGGCCTGGCACAGCTCTGTGGCTCTGGCTGTTTCAAGGGCTGCAGGGGAGCAGGCCACACTGGAGGGACCCTAGAGGTTCTGGCTTTTCTCTGGGGGGCATGGGCTTAGCGAGGACTCAAGCCCCAGAGGAAGACACCACAGCAGTCGAGACTGGCCTCCAAGCATCCCCAACACTTACAGTTGCCAACCATCCCCATGAGCCTAAGCGTACCTCCTCCTCAGACAAATACTAGTGTGGCCTGGTCACCTCACTGCCCGCACCCAGAATCTCCCATGTGTCCCTAGAAGCATGCGGTGGCCCGTGCTGCGCTTGGCAGAGAGCAAAAGCTGATTCCCTGACTCCCTCCCCAAACACACACTCTCTCATGTTCACACTCACAGACTCACACACACCCCTTACCCTCTGCCAGATCCTACTGCCTCTGTCCTCACATCACACCCTCCACCTGGCCCTGCCACTCTCCCTCCCTTGTCAAGGGGGCTTTTTCAACACCATAGATCAGGGTCTCCCAGGCCCTATTCAAAACTTTTCGTCACCTTCTCCAGCTCTTGGAATAAAACCCACCCTCCCTCTCCACCAATTCTCGCCCCACCACCTCCTTGGCATGTCCAGAGGAGCCTTCCCTGACACCCCACCTAGAGTGGCTTTGTCAGCCCCACCCCTGGACTTTGCACACCATTGACTAGGCTGCTTGCCACTGGGCCTTGTCTCTTGCCCACGCCCTAGTTGTGATTTCTGACCACAGCAGGCACTTCTCGGAGGGCTTTGCACATATCACACCCCACCTTCCAGCAGCCAAGGCTGTGCCCAAGGCCAGGCAGCTTGTGAGCAACATGGCCAGGATCTGAACCTGCTGTCCAGCTACAGTGCCCTCACGTTGGGCCACACTGTACACAGGGCTGTTCCCAGTCTCTAAAGGGCCCTACCCAGGCCGGCCAGGCCCTGGCTCTGGAATGCGGCCTGTAGACCAGTGCTCCCTACTGCACAGAGGTCAGACTGCACCCACCCCCAGGGCCTCTGCACCCCCAACTTCCCCACTACTCTGGCTGCAGCTCCAGGGAGGTGGGTGATGACTCAGGCCCAAGTCAGCAGGTTCCAGAGAAGGACATGGCCATCGCTTCCCCAGCACAGGGGGCCCAGGAAGGCCCAGGGTCTGTTGGCCAGGGTCCAGGGTGATACCTGGTGAGAACCAAACCAGCACATCGCTGCTCAGGAACTGGAGCCCAAAGCCGCCTCCCCAGGAAAATTCACACACACACACACACACACACACACACACACGCACGCACGCGCGTGAAGCCTGCCATCAGGATAGAGAAACATCCCCTGGGGGGGGATAGAGACAGTATGGGGAAGGTGTCTCCCAGCTGGAGGGGCTCATTGTCTGTGCTCACCCAGACTGCAGACCACCCATGTGCAACCCCCAATGGAAACTCCATGCAGGCCAAAGAAACCCAGCCACCAGCTGAGTCACTCAGCAAACATCAAGGGCTCCCTCCCTGAGCCAGGCCCCGGGAAAGGGCAAACACCACAAGCTACTTCCTTGGGGTGGGGTTTGTGACATTAGGCAGGGAAGATCACAGGTGGCACCTGTAGGGGGAAGTGGCTCAACGGATAGGGCTCCAGCAGCTAAGTCAGGGAAGGGTCATCCCCACACCCTATTGTACTAGGGATCTTACAAACGGTGTAGATGTTCAATAAATAAAGTGCTACAATTTAAGACATGAAAAAGAATGTTCTCAGGAAGCCACCCACAGAGAGCCCGTGCATCTCTCGTCCCCCACCTTGGAGACACCGGACATGGTGTTGGCTATATCACAACTGGCCCGCAGGAGCCGCAGGTGTCCAGGAAGGACCCATTACAGAGGAAGCTCAGCTGGGCGTCCGGCACCCAGCACGGCTGGCCCCACCTGAGCTTCAAAGTCAAGGACACTCAGCGATCCCCAACTTTGCCAAAGAGCAGCTGTCCCTGGCCTCGATACCGACCCGCGAGCTCGCACGCTCAGCCACACTCCAGCTTAGCAATCTCTGACATCACATGAAATTAGAAGTTCATTTCTATTTCATTTTGAAAATATGGCCATCGCTAATTTTCATTTTGAAAATTAGGCATGAGTGGGTAGATGACAGGAAACTGTGAGGCCTGCTGGGGTGGCTGCCAAGGGGGATGCAGAGTGGACACGGAGAGCCGTTAGTGTCCTCAAGGCTGCTCAGAGGGGCCCGAGGGTGGACACTAGAGGTGGGGAGTGGCATGCTGGCCATGGCGTGGGGGATAGCTGGGGCAGAGGACAGCCTGGGGGGTCATTCGAAGGCACTCCTGGAGCTGGAGAGGCAGGAGGGGTGGGGGGGTGGGGGCAAGTGGGGGCTGGAGCCCGCTGATATCCCCACACGACCCCTTGGTGGCTTGGTCTCCCTGACCCTTGGCTACACCAGGCCTGGAACTCAAGTCTAATCAGGGAAACAAAGAGGCAGGTGCTGCAGGAGAGCCAAGGTCAAGGTTCAATGGGAAGAAAGAGAGAACAGCAATTATTCCCACCGAAGGGTGGAGAGTGGGACAGTCTCCATGGGAGGGGCAAATCCTTGAAGGGCCAGCTGAAATCAGTGCGGCAGGTGCCATCAAGTTGGAAAACAACATGGGAAACACAGTCTATCTGCACCCAATCTAGCAGTAAAACCGAAGGAGGTTATGCAAAACCCTGGCAATCTCATAACTTAATTCAGAGTGCTCATTGTGAAACCACCCCACACCCTGGAAAAGAGCCTGGGTTGCTGCTTGGTCCCCACTATCCCAGCCCAGAACACTAGCAGACACCTATAAATCCCCCCTAGTGTCAAGTAGGAGCAGAAGTCAGCCAAGGCCAGGATTGCTCACCTGGGTTAAACTGAGAGACAGGTCATTTGTGCACACTTGGTAGGTGCTAGCGACTGTAGGAAGTCTGTCACGTTGGAGAGATGTGGCATGTGCAAGGGACAGCTCGGCATCCCATACTGTGGTCAGGATGCACTCGGGGCCAGGCCGGGAGGGTGACATCCCTTCCCTGGGCCTCAGCATCCTCTGTAAGGTGAGGGTCTTGGTGCCCACCTTGCAGGGGCTGAGAGGAGCAAAGAGGGCAAGCTGAGCGCTCGGGACAGCACCTGGCTCGCCTGCGACTCTTAAGTGTGCTTTCCTGGTTCTTATGATTGCTGTTACAGATTAGTCCCCTGTAATGAGTAATCGACTTAGATTTGTGATTTCGAGTGAAAAGGAATACAATAATTTAGCTGCCTATGTAGACAATATTAAGATTTTTAAAGAACTTGAGCATCACTGCATGTGAAGGTCTGATCCATTAAATCTGCTGCTGGTTAATCACTCAAGTGTTGGAACTGCTGACAAGGCAAATCAATTATGTTGCATTCATAACGCATTTAAAAATGTTGGAGAGAGGGGCCGGCCCGTGGCTCACTCGGTAGAGTGCGGTGCTAATAACACCAAGGCCCCGGGTTCGGATCCCACATAGGGATGGCCGGTTCACTCACTGGCTGAGCGTGGTGCTGACAACACCAAGTCAAGGGTTAAGATCCCCTTACCGGTCATCTTTAAAAAAAAAAAAAAAAAAAAATTGTTGGAGAGGCCCCCTGGAACGTGACCATTGGCGTTTACTAGATTAATAAGTAGAACAATAAGATTGGTAAAATAAACCCAAACATTTAAGGAAAAAACTGTGATTTTGAATGTTCTTTAATAAACCGACTGTTAATGTTGAAAACCTCAGGAACAGGAAAAGTCCTCAAAGACACAGGGATCTTTGGGTGGCTGTGGTGGGGGAGGGGATGGGAGCGGGAAGCGCCCCTGGGGAAGCAGCACGAACGGGTGTACTTAGTGACCCCATGGTGGCCTCTTAGTGACCTATTGGCAGTCACTCGGTGGTCCAGAAATGAAGCCCAGGCACACTCCGCTACCTGCTCCCTCCTGGGGCCGCCACTGCCTGCCTCCCACCGTCCACTCCGAGACTGGCTTCTCAGTGCCCAGGCCCTCGGCCAGGTGCAGCCAGGCAGAGAAGGCTGTCATCAGTGACCAGCACACATACCCGAGGGCCAGTGTGGCTGTGGGGCTGGGAGGGGCTGTCAGAGAGACCACAGAGACAGGCATCTGGGAAACCAAGTTGGGAGGAGTTGGGGAGCATGAACCTGGAGGCCAGGATCTGCAGGGGCCGAGGTCAGGCAGTCACAGTCAAACACAGGGTCCTCACTGGACTCAACGCCTCCATTCATAAATACTTCTTAACCTCCTCCCCTCCCCCCAAACACCTCCCAAGACCTGTGGGGCCCAGTCTTGGCGCTATGTCTCTACAAAACAGTCCAGTAGCCAAAACCCACTAGCAAGGACTTCCAGGCTTTATTTACATCTCCCTTAGAACACCAAGCCGGGTCCAATGCAGCAGGCTAAACGCCCTCCCCTCCCCACCTGTTTCTTTGCCCTGAGCCCTCTCCCCTTCTCTTCTTGCCCCCAGCCCTACCTCTCCCAGTCTGCAGGTTCAAGGCCAGGGTCAGGGAGCAAGAACAGTGCTACACTGTGCAGGTGCCAGGTCTGGGGTGGGGGCAGGTCTCAGGCACCCCCCTTCTTGCAAAGCCGCTAAGGAGCTCCTCCAGGGAGTCCTTCTGATGCGCCCCCAAAACCCCTCCAAATTCCCAGAAGCAGGCTGCAAGGCCCAGTGGTTCCTCACGTCGTTAACTGCAGAGCCCCTTCTTTTAGCAAAATGTGGCAGGCCCCTGACTAAAACAGTTTAAAGCTGAGTGGCTCTCCACCCCCCATCACACCGAGTAATTGTGCAGAATCAAGAAGAAAACCACTTGTCCAGTCTAGACTCTCACCAGATCACTGAGGCAACCGAGGGAGGCCAGGGTACAGAACGGACAGCCCAAGGGCTCACTGTGGGCCAGCAGAGAGGCCCAGACTTCGTCTTCAGGGTTCTCCTGGGTGCTCCCCAGGGCTGGCCACTAAGTGCCTGGGGGCTGGTGGCCCCACTAGCCCAGCTGGGTCAGAGAGGCAGACCCGGGACAGAGGGACCTTGGCCCTGGGAGACCGGCAGCTCTGCCAGCTCCTGGCTGCTGTGCCTCGGCTTCTGCAGCTGACACGTTCAGGCAGTGGAATATCTCACAGAAGCAAAAACCCAGGACCAATAAACACAACAGCACGAATGAATCTCAGAGAGAAAGAAACCAGACACAAACGTCGATATTTATTTGAAACTCTAGAAGCAGCAAACGGAATCTATGGCAGCAGAGATGATAATGGCATTACTTCGGGGGTGCCAGCTGAGGGGGACACAGTAGGACTGTCTGGGCCCTGGAACGTCCCATAGCTTGACCTGGGTGGTGGTTACATGGGTATGTGTGAATGTGAAGACGCACTGTGTTGTACACCCAAGGCCTGGGCACGTCACACATGCCACGCACCAGCTGAACATGTATGTGCATGGTGACCCTTGTGTATTCTCACACAGGACTCATGTCGCAGAAGTCACTGCAAACACTGACTTAGCAAACACTGAGCCGCTGCTCCTAGAGGAGAGTCAGGGTGAGGTGCCTGTCACATTTTCAGCAACCAGTCAATACACAATAACCTTGTTCTGTGCATGTTTTTGCGTGAAGACACTGCATTTAACGTACACCGTTATTCACTAACATGGAACTCACGGCCACTCACGTGTAGCTCATGCTCGCCTCTGACACACACGTTTTCTCCGTAAGGCTTATCACAGCCCGTTTGTGCTTAGAAACACTAGACGGCACCTCAGCACTGTGCCTGGGGACATTTTGAAAGTAAAATCGCCAACGAAAAGCACAATAATACAAAAAAATACCATTAAATAGACCGAGAAAAGGACGCTTGTTCACAGTATGGGAGTGCAAGCAGGACGGCAGAGCACCCCCTGCTCTGCCTCGACTGGACACCTGTGCACCAGCGACGCAAGCTCTCCACCGCTCTGCGCGTGTCTGCAAATAACTGCAAAGCAAGGGCTGATTTTAGGGTCACCGACCAATTTTAGTGAGCAGGTGAATGTGCAGATATGGAGTCTGCAAATAATGAGACTCTACTGCAGTGTATGCTCAGATGAAGAGGATGGAGGTTACTGCCTGACGCTGAATGACAGGCCCTCCACTGTCCCTTCTAAGGGCAGTTGCCTGGTCCCAGCTCGCCCCCACCCCCTCCCCAGACCAGGGATGGGCTCTGACCCATGTCGACCTCCTGCAGCCAGCACAGACAGACAGGCTGGCACGCAGGTGCTCTCCGGAGTCTGAACTGAGAAATGCAAGAAAATTTGGGAAGCACTGAGAGGCTGCCATGAGGGGGTGCTGGGTGGATGGACAGATGAATGCGCAGATGGACAGATGCTGGGTAGGTAGGTGGGGGGTGGATGGGTGGGAGTGTGGATGGGTGGATGGGTGGGTGGATAGGTGGGTGGACGATTGGGTGGATGGTTAGGTGGGTGGGTGGGTGGATGGGTGGATGGATGGTTGGGTGGGTCGATGGTTGGGTGGATGGATGGGTGGGTGGGTGGATAGGTGGGTGGACGATTGGGTGGATGGTTAGGTGGGTGGGTGGGTGGATGGGTGGATGGATGGTTGGGTGGGTGGATGGTTGGGTGGATGGATGGGTGGGTGGGTGGATAGGTGGGTGGATGGGTGGATAGATGGGTGGATGGATGGATAGGTGGGTGGACGAGTGGGCGGGTAGGCATGTTTTCACTGACTTCATTCTGTAACAGCATCAGAGGTCGTCTCAGGGCACCCCGG
Organism: Galeopterus variegatus; assembly: GCF_000696425.1. Classification (NCBI taxonomy): domain Eukaryota; kingdom Metazoa; phylum Chordata; class Mammalia; order Dermoptera; family Cynocephalidae; genus Galeopterus; species Galeopterus variegatus. The sequence continues at coordinate 176,521 of NW_007728112.1, read as the reverse complement.
CAGGATACAAAAGGAAAAAGATTTCAAAAGGAAAAGGATAAAAAGCATTCTGTGTGCTGAACTGACAAGAGAAATGAAACCCAAAGCCAGGCTGCTGCTTGGGGTTCCTGGGTGACCAGGAAGTGGCGACCTGCCACTCTCAGGGCTGTCCTGGCTTTGCACAACGTTAACCATCAGGCTAGCAATGCACACGCCTGCCTGCCTGCTCCCAGCAGAGCTGAAGCTGGCAGTGCCCAAAGCCCGCACTGCCCTTTCATCCCAAGAAGAGGCGATGGTGAGCACTCCACAGCCTGTTGTGACAAGGCCACCTCGCTATGGCTGAGCCCACCAGCGTGCGGGGTGTGCTCTCCACACATCAGCTGGGTGCACTGGAGGCGGCTGGGTGTTGGTGCACCAGTGTGTACTTGCACATCCTGTCCTTGGGCATCTGGGTGTCCAGACTGTGGGCGGGCATGTCTGCACCCCCAGCTCCGAGGACAGACCTAGGCCCCAGGATGGGAGCTGCCAGGCAAGCTATGGTTTCCAGAAAGAACTTCCAAAAGTCTGATGGGGCCCAGTATGCTGGGCAGCAGCTGCAGGAGGGTTTCTGAGGCCAAATTGGTCCTCTTAACCTCAGGGACAGGAAACAAACTCAGAATGTGCTGGGATAGGGTTGGGGCATGCTTGGAGGTGCAGAAGGTCAGTGATAGAGCAGCTAAAAAATGGGGGAGGGGGGATTTATCTGTTCCAGCAAATAGTGGTTAAGGCGGGTTGAGTCCCATGAAGTTGAGACCCTGCTGCTCTGGGCACGGTGGGTCCAAGCCCCAGGCCTGAGGGGAATTCCCCTCTGAAACCAACGTCTGTACCCACACCCTGCCAGACTCCTGACCCTGGCTGCCCACCACACACAGACACTCATGTAAGGACACACCTACCCACTCCCACACACACCCACCCACTCCCCCCCACACACACACTCATGCGTACAGACACACAGAGAGACACACACAGCTACCCACACAGCCACCCACGCACCTCAAGTAATAGCTAGTTGAAGCCTGAAGCCCTCCCTGCCAACCCCAGGGACTTCTCCAGCCTCTCCCCTACTGACTCAAACTCACCCCGCCTTCTTCACCCTGCTCCAGCCCACGGTGGCCCATCCCCACCCTGGGGTGCAGCTCAGACATGCTTCCTCCACAGTGCCTGTGGTGCTGGGCCTGCAGCCCTCATCCCTGGGCCAGCCGACCTGGCCAGGAGCTGGTCTCTCCTCCTCCATCAGGGCAAAGGTCCCCACACCTGAGTGTGCTGCAGAAGCACCTGGAAAGGTGGTTGAAGTACATATCCCCGGCCACCAGGCCTCCTGCTCCAGTCTCTGGGTGAGGCTCAGGGCTCTGCCCCTTCCATAGGCCCAGGTGGATGACATCCCATGGTCAGTCGAGGTAGGGGGCACCAGAGGACCCTTCCGACACCGCTCTCCCAGCTGGGCTGTCCTCTGCAGCTGGGGGCTGAAGGTTGGAATCCCCCTCCCCAGGTCCTGTCCTCCTCCACATTCCTCCATCCACTGCATCAACAAACACGCCCACTGACCAGAGCTGCTGCAGCCAGGCACCAGCTCCACACAGAGATGAGTCAGCCTGGCCATGCTCCCAACCCCCACCCCCACCCCCACCCACAGGTGGCACCAACACTGGGGTCCAGGAAGGCACAGGGAGGCCTGAAACCCACCTCAGGGGAAGGGCAGGAAGGCTTCCTGCTCTGAGGGTTGAGAGGTGTGGGGAGCCTTGGCTGCCTTCCAGGCAGAGCCACACCCATGCAAGGACTCAGAGCATTCCAAGAAAGGCGAAGTCCCTGTCCAGGAGTGGCCACCACATCCCAGGCTGGAGGGTGTCCAAGGGCCTGTGAGTGGCTGCCTTGGCTGGCTCCCAGGTCACACCCAGCACTCAGGGGTCCTCAGTGGTGCTGGCCTGTTGCCAGAGCAGCTCCTGCACTGGGGCCAAGCCAAGGAGACTTCCGGGCGGAGGCTGATGGGCTGGGCAGGGTACATACACACAGGGAGTGGGCAAGGGCCAGGAAGTGGGGGCCTTACCCCACTCCACGGGCGCACCCACTGAGCACCAAAGGGCACATGGTTGGCCCTGGGGCAGACGCTGGTACAGGGCTGGGGAGCCACCAGCCCCCAGGCCAGAAGAGTCTGCGTCAGAACCTCCCTCTGCCCGCGCCCCCATCATGAGCCCTGACCCCATGCAGCAGGACCTCGGGACAGATGCACAAAGGGGTGGAGATACTTTACCCACATGTTCTCATCTGGCCCTCAGTACAACCTTCAGAGGTACTTATTGTTCTATGTTACAGAAGGGGAAACTGAGGCTCAGCAGACATCCAAGCCTCGGGTCACACAGTGAGTGCCAGAGCAGATCCTCAGGACAGGGGTTGTGTGTCCTCCTTCAGACTACTGGGCTGCCCGCCTCTGCTCTTGTCCAAGCCACCTGTGGTCCCCTGAGCCCCCAGGCTTGGTGCATTCTGATTCCTGTGAGCTCTTACTGAGGGTTAGATATCAGAAGGGACTTCCAGAACTAGGGCCTGGCTCTCTGCACCCAGTCAGGTAGCTTCCTGAGCCTTCTATGGGCAGGCCCCACACTGGGCAATAGGGGGGGAAACAGGAGGCCCCCCATTCTGGGAGGACAGCCGAGACAGGCCAGGAATAGAGGTGGCAGAGGACACCCACCCCAACGCAGCATTCCCCGCAGCACCACGCAGGCCGCCACCGCCAGCGAGGCGCGGGCTGCCCAGAGACCACTGAGACCCTTCCTGGGTGGGGGTCAGGGAGGGCTGCAGAGAGGAAGCCATAGGACTGGGAACCGCAGTCTCGAAAGAAGGAACTGGGGGGGGGCGGGGGGGGAGAGGAGCCCCG
>NW_007728112.1:154843-172935 GCF_000696425.1 Galeopterus variegatus | reverse complement strand
GCCCCGGCCGGAGCCGCCGCCCGAGCGCGCGCTGCCCGCGGGGTGCTGGGTCGAAGGTCGGCCGGGCCTCCTCCCGGGTCAGGCAGCATTTCTCTGCCTCGCGGCTGCCACTTCCTAACCATGAATCAGCCACAGTTGTGAAAATAAACTTCAACTTCGGGTCTACCACTCCGGGGGCGCCCCTGCGGTCCCACCCTGACTACTACCTGCCCTCGCTCAGGTGGGCGCACGCGGGGCCCTGGCACCCCCATTGGCGGGCCCTGGGGGAGTGGGTCCCACTCACAGCTCTCTGATCCTTCTGGGTGGAAAAGGAAGGTGTGTGGGAGGAGGTTCCTGGGCTCCCCTATCCCCGTCTATCAAACCCCTTTCTGGGGAGGGACCTGAGGAGTGACCATAACCTCAGGAGGGAAGCCGAGTGACCAGCCGCCTTTGGGGGGCACAGACGTGGGGGGCAGGGGTCTCCCTATCTGGACCTCCTGAGACTCAGCCCTCCCCTCCCACCACGGGCTGTACAGTGCCTGACGCCCTGCAGTGGGAAGGCAGGACCCAGAGCAAACGCTCCATACCCCCCAGGGGGGTACCCAGGACAGGGGGCCTTCTGGGAAGTGGTTGCTACACCCCCTAGTGTAGCAGGTAGCTGCATTTGGTTCCAGGTTTGGGTCCTGAGGCTTCACACCGCCCCCACCCACACCAGGTCACCAGCAACGTTCTGTTTAAAAAGCCAAGTTGGTGCAGCAGGTCCCTGCCAGGACCAGGCAGGAGCTGACCACTGCCCAGGCCCTGCCCTCCCACACTTCCCAACAGCTCAAAGCTCAGTCTCGGGTCCAGCAGGCTGGTAAAGGGGACATCACTGGGGAAGATGGACTGAGGGGGCCAGGTGGGGCTGCCCTCCCGTGACCCACCCAGTGGGCTGCCTGTGAAAGGTTCTGCTCCTCTGCAGTCAGGCCTCCTGAACAGCAGAGTTAACCTTCAGGTTGGGCCCCCACTCTGCGGAGGTGCTGATGGGCTGTGGGAGCTCTTGCACACGCCTCGCATTCCAGGACCTGCAAACTCCTACTTTAAATAGACTCAGTTCACCTTCCATCAAGTGCAATTGTTTCCCAGGTTGGAAAAGTTATCGGGTGCATGAAGGCTTCAGGAGGGGTGGATGATAACCAGGTAACATCGGGGGTGCTGCCTGTGGGTGCAGGGCATGCGCAGATGGCCTGGCTCTGGACAGGTAGTGGGCATTCTCTGAAGTAAGCTTAGGCCCCTGGCTCTTTGAGTGTGCCCAGGGGTCAAGTTCCCCCATTGTCTGAGGCCTGACTCTGCTGCCTGACTTCCTTCTCTCCTTTGCAAACAGCAAGTATCTAATAGGTGCGTGGGTCATGGTCCAGTGAACACATACGTTGAGTAGAGTGCGCCCACCTCTGTTTCAGGATAGTGGATGGGAGTGTGTCTAGGGGAGGCAAGGTCAGGCAAGAGCTGGTCTCTGTAGGGCTGTCCCCAGGTGCCATGGCACAGCCAGGCCTGGGGGACACCCGATGTCAAGGACAAGGAGGCTGGTATCAGTTGAGTATGAAGGAGGGTGTTGTGTAAGGGAGTGAGCTCCTTGTCACTGGAAGTATGGGAGCAGGGTCCAACCTGTGGCCTCCTGTTAGGGAGGCCCCCACCCCATCAGCCTCACCCTGGTAGGAGGGCCCTGCCCAGTTTGCCTCTGAGCACCCAGACAGCCTGAGTCCTGAGCCAGTGTGGGGTCACACAGCTGCCCCACCTGCCCCAGCACCCAGTGCATGAGGCAGCCTCCATGGTGACCGCCACCCCACTCCCAAGCCAGGCAAGGAGGATTGGGACAGACTGGGGCCTGACTTCACATCTCTTACAGCTCACTGTCCCTTATATGGCCCCTTTCTAAGGTATGATTAAATAAAGACTTGGGGTTGGGGGCAGCTGCCCAGGGCCTGCTCTCTGCCAGGGCTGCATCGTCCTCCAGCAGCTGGCCCCGAGCCTGGCCCATCCACCGCACCACGTGCGACTCCGAGCAGGGTCTGCGTGCTGAGTGATGGGTGAGCCAGCCAGCCGCACTCCCACCGCATGGTCTCCAGCCCTCCCTGCCACCGTGATGTGTGGGTGCTGCGAGTACCATCCGTTTCACAGATGAGGAAACTGAGGCACGGAGCAGCTAGGTTACAGACTCAGTGCTGTCCATTCTGGCGGGGGGCGCTTATACAGCCTCTACTACGCAGGTCGGCATTGGTACCCACCTCACCCCTCTAGTGGGGTGAAGCCTAGAGCCCAGCCATGCTCGGCACTGTCCAGGGGTCAGGGCAAGAACTGGCCGGCCCCCTGGAGTAACTGGAGGCCCAGGCTGTCCTCCCATCCCCCACCTCTCGTGACAGTGCCCACAGTGCAGCAGTTCAATAGGAGAGTTTTGTCTTGGTCAAGTCGCCCCCCTGGGCCTCCGAATAGGGGAGGGGGAAGGGCACCCACCTGTGTGACTCCAGAGCAGCCCATGCACACAGACAGACAGCTGTCCGAGGACTTCCTGGCTGGGACCGCTGTAGGTGCTGGTTCATCCAGGCGGTGGGGCCCTCCTGGCAGGTTGGGGGATGGGGTCACATTATCTGAGGACAGAATGGCCGAGGGCAAGGGCCAAGGCTGCTTTCCTCTTCCTCTTGCAGGTCCTGCCCCTGTTCCCACACCCCCGCGGTTTCTCCCAGCTGCACCTGCTGCAGGAAACAGAGGAGGCAGGGATAGGAGAGGGGACTGGCAGAGTCCAGACAGAGGCCAGGCGGGGCCCTCACTGCGCCTCTGTGCCCTCAGCTCGCTCCCATTCTCACCAGAAGGGGTACTGGCAGTGGCTCGGCACCTGTAGTCCCCTCCACCACCACTATCCCACCCCCCCCATCATCCATTTGAGATAGACACTCCAGGAGAGCAGATCAACCAGAGGCCTGGCTGGGCCCCCGCCAGTGATTGAGGTCTCTGCAGGGTTCTAGGGAGGGGCTGTAAGTCTCCCACCCGAGTGCCCTGGGCAGGGACCCCCTGTTCACGTGCTGCCACCACAACTCTCCACCCCCCCTTCCCATGAGCTGGACCAGATCTGAGTACCCCCAGTCCAAAGTGGGAGAGGAGGGGAGGGAGGTGGATGGGAGGGCCGCCCTGCTCCCATGGGGCTCTGCCCTGCACCAGCCTCACAGCGAAGGCAGGGGCCTCCCCTAGCAGGGGCCTCAACTAGCAGGGCGCATGGCCAGCACTGCCAGGAGGCCAGGCTGACGAGGGCCCTCCAGCCAGGAAACATGCTTGGGGAGGTGGAGGCAGGTTGTCTGCTTCGCATTCTGCAGATGGTGCCATGGAGGCCTAGTATCAAAGCCTAGCATTAAGGCTGACTAAGGGCACAGTGGGTCAGAGAGGGTGAGGGGCACCAGGCGGCCCAGCTAAACACACAGCCCAGATGGTGGCTTCTCTACATCTCCTCCAAGCCCCTACTAGGCTGCTGTGGGTGGGCAGAGTGTTTCTTCATGCCTGAACTTGATCTTGGCCCTTGCCAGCTGGAGGGGTGGTGTTAAACATGGTGTGCACGCTGGCCTGCACCCTGGCCTGTTGTGTGAGAAGGGCTGACATCTCAGTGGCCTCAGTCTCTCCATCTGTGCCTGGTCCCAGGGTCTGAGACCTGGGATGTGGCCTCAGGGTGCAGCCTGCCTCCCCCACCATCCATGTCCCCGTTTCTGCTCCAAGCACAGCTTGGCACTGCCGCCCACACCCCGCAGCAGGGAGGCAGACATCTGCTCTTCACCCGGCCCAGGCTGGGAGGAGGGTGAAGGGGGCGCTGCCTGTCCCTACCGCCTGTCTCTGCCTCCCTGCATGCACAGATGTGAGTGGCCTGAGAACAGGAGCCTGTCAGGGACATCCACAGCCCCTGCCTGCACTGTCATGTTCAGAGAGCCCCAGGCTGTGGAGGTGGGGGCAGCGGAGGGGGGCTACCTGCTGGAGGTGGCATTGCAATGGGTGGGACGGCAAAGATAAAGGCCCAGAGGTGGGACCCAGGAGGTCACCTTTGAGAGGAGGCTGTGCAGGTGGTGCTCTGTCAGCCAACCCAGGGTCAGAGACAAGGGGTCCCTGTAGAGCATTGTGGCCATTTTACAGATGAGAAAACTGAGTCCAGAATGGGCATGGCTTTCCTGTGGCCCTGGCATCTCGCATCCCAGCAAGCAGTGCCAAGCAGCACTGAGCATCCTGCTCACCCGGTCAGGCCTGACAGGCTCCCTGGCACTGGCTGCCTGGAGCCAGCTGACTGAGAGATGCCAAGTAGAGGCTGGGGAAACTCAGCACCATCCCAGCTCCATCCCAGTCACCAAGCAGGGAGTGGGCAGTCAGGGCCTGGTGTTATTGTGGCCTCTTGTTGATCTGTCAGCAAGCTGTAGGGTTGGCATTGATCCCCCATCCCCATTTGAGGACAAGAACCAGGAGATCCTTTGGGTCATCCAAGGGACAGGCCTGGCAGCAACCCCTGGCCATGCTGGGTGCGCAGGCTCGGCCCCTTCCCTGCTCTCAATCCGTTTTTGTTCTCCCTGCTCCTGCAAAGGTAGCCTTAAGCTGAGACACAGGCTGGGGGTAGAGACTGGTGGGGCCTTCCATGTGGGCAGGCAGTGGGCAGCTGTCTTGTCCTGGGCACAGGCAGGGTAGGTGCTGGACACCCTGAGGTCCAGACTAGCACACAGCAATCAGGGCCTGAATCCTGAAGCCAAGGCCTGGCTCTAGCCAGCCCCTTCCCCTCTCAGGTTGGGGGAGGCCTTTTCTAAGGACATCAGGGAACAGGAGAGGGACACAGGGGCCTCGTGGAGGGGCATCTCAGTGCTTCTGGTCTTGGGGGAGAAAACCCAGGCAGAGGGATTCTGATGGTGAGCCTGAGGTCTTTGTGCTCCTGGTCCCCAATAACCTGCAGACCTCCTACAGGTGGAATCTGTGGCCTGCCGTAGACCAGCCCCAGGTTCGTGCCCTGCCCTGCCACATGCAGGACCTGGCCAGTCCCTTTTCCTTCCTCAGCCCCGAAGCACAGATCTGTACACATCCCTCCCCTCCACATTTGCCACTAGAGCTCAGCCCCAGTAGGTGCTACACAGAGCCCGGTGCGCAGGAGTCACCCGACAGACAGCGCTGCCGTTGCCCTTCCCCCACACCTCTCCCAGGACCCCGAGAATGTCAGAGGTGGCCAGGCCTTCAGGGAGCACCCCATTAGCCCTGCTGTTTGTGCAGCTGGGAGACGGAGGCCTGGAAGGGGCCCTTCCGCTGACAGTGCAAGTAGAGGGCAAACCCTGCGGACCCTCAGCACAGGTGGAAACAAAAGCCCTGCTTCCTGGCATGGGTGGCTCCACCCTTCCTGTCCTGCCATTGCCTGAGTGAGCTGGTCCCCCGGGGGAGGGGAGACTCTGAGATCACCCCAAGCCCATTCACAGAAACCCAGACACACACACACACACAAATACACATACACACACTGGACTGCACTTGGGCAGACCCTCCCTGCGAGCAAAGGCGGGGCAGCGCCGGCCACCAGCTCCAGCAGGCTTTCCTGTTTCTCACCTCCCCCACCACTGCACAGAGCCTCCCTCTCCTCTGGTTTCCATCTAGTTCTATTCCTAACCCAGTGGGGGATGCAGATCCCACTTCCCTGTGCCTGCCATCTGCCCCATGTCCTGGGGCCACAGTGGGGTGAGCTGTGGCCTGGTTTCCCTGACCAGAGGTGTCCCCTGGCTCTCAGTGCCCGCCAGCCCAGGCCCCAGCTCCTCCCCACTCACTGGGCCTCCACCAGCACTTGGCCAGAGCCCCACGAAGCAGCTCCCAGTTCTGTCCTCTCCTCCCTGGGTGACCTGAGCACAGGGCTGGAGCCCTCTGAGCCCAGCCTCCTCCCTCTGTAAGATGCTATTCATGTTTTTCAGTCATTTTGCTTTTTCTGTTTTTCTCATTATAAAAACGACTGTATTCATCCCAGATGCAGCTTCTGTTAGTATTCGGGCAGATGTCTTGTGTGACACATCGCACTGTATATGGCTGAAGTCCTACACAGTGCATCCTGCTTCCAAGACATCTTCATGCTCACCCCCTTCCCAGGGGCCCCCTCTGTCCTGCTACTGGACACCTTAGTGGTCCAGTGGGGGCCCTCCTTGCATGCCAGAGGTAGTTCAAGTGAGGACTTGGGAGGCAGAGGCCTTGTACTGTCCTGAACTCTGGGACTGCAGGTGGCAGGGGTACTGAGGGCTCCTTGGACATGAGATGGGCCAGGGGACTGTGAGAACAATGACCCTATCCCAGCCCTGTACACTCTATGCCTGTGGACACGTGGGCACTGGGTGGGCCGTCATTCTTCACCCTTACCCCAGGCCCACTGTGCACAGGACCCCTACCTGGGATGAGCCTGCAGCAGGTGACCCACACAGTCAGTGGAGGTTCCTTGAGGGGCTCAACGCCTGGTGCAGAAGATGACACACGTGCTGGAGGCTCAAAGGAGCTGGTATTCACAGTAGGACAGGTTCAGTTCCAGGGGCCTCCTACCACAACAGGGCCACCCCTGAGCCCCAGGAGCTGCCAGGAACACGTGCAGTTCTGGAGATCCAAGGGTTGCCAGGCAGTGGAAAATTTTGGGCTCTTAGAGGAACTAAAAATACAGTGTGGCAGCCCCTGCCTCCCAGTTCCGGAGTCCCGCTTCTGCCATTTTACCCGCCCACCACGAGGAAGACAAGCTCCCTTCTTTGCACCCCCACCCTCACCAGCTCCGGGCTCAGAAGCATCCCAGCCCCTGTACTGATGCTGGCAGCGTGTCCCGAAGCTCAGGCCTTCCTTACCCCAGGCAGCAGCCCTCTCAGGTGCCCACGTGCCCAGCCCCTGCCTGCCCAAGCCCCCACATCTCTCTCAGGGTCCCCAGAACCCCTTGGCCCCTGGTGGTCCTTGCACAGATCAAGGCATAGTAGGCAGCACTCACCTCCCCAAGGGTGCTGGGCTCAAGGCTCGGCCTGCTTGTGGGGAGCTGGAGCCTCAGGCAGACCTTCCCCCTTACCTAATGGGGGCTTTCACAGGTGGCCTCCAGGCCCAGTGGAGCTGGTTGAGGGGATGGCCCCCCCCCCCAAACTTCTGTATGCAAGGCTGTCATGGGCTGCTCCTGGTGGCAGGTGACTTATCCTTGCTTTAAGGTGACAAATGGCTTGCTCAGTGAGCCAGGATTCGGACCTGGGCTCTCTAGCTACAAGTCTGACATGCCCTCCACCCCCTGCCACACTGAATGGACCTACACAGGGGCCTCCCAGCAGCGGTGCATAGCTCGGTGCCCCGTGCCCACCATGGGAGCCTGCCCACTCTAGGTGTTTCTCCATTTGCACATCAGGGGCTGGGTCTCAGAGGTCTGGAGCTTTGGCCTGCCCCCAACACACACGCACGCATGCACACACACTCTCTCTCTCTCTCTCTCCTCTCTCTCTCACTCACTCAGCTTGACAGATGACTAGAACGCAGGGGCGGCAGCTTGCAAGCTTCCCATGAGTCAGCACAGCTGCCCAGGCATGTGGGTGCTCAGGTGGAGGCACTGGTGTCGCTGTGCCAGGCGGGCCAGGCAGGGCGGAGAAGGGCCGCCCTCCGAGGAGGCAGCCAAGAGGCCGACTAGACCAGTGTCCCCCAACCCTCCAGGTCCTCTAGCAGCCCCTGTGTGGGGGCTGGGTGCGCCATCAGATGGGTGCGCCCTCAGATGGGTGGCCCCATGCAGGCCCCAAGAGGGGACCCTGCCTTCAGGAGCCCCCATCTGAGGGGGAGGGCACGGCCCCGGCCCGGTGGAAACCCCACGTTACTGGCAGAAAAAAAGCAACCGCTAAAGAGCCATAGTGACATCCGACTAATGTCAGGGTGGGGGAGTGGCCAGGGGGATCCCATCAGAGCATCCGGGTCTTTTGCATCTGCAAGAGGCCCTGCCCAGTGTAGCTCCGTTCGCTGGGGGGAGGGTGGGCACCCTTCTCAGCGCTCCCGACCCTTCGGCTGCCCGCGAAGGGTCTGACTTGAGCCGCGGGTGCGCGGGCCCTGCGGAGCCCAGACGGCGCGCTCTGCTCCCGCAGGCGGTGCTGGCGGCAAAAAGGCGCCGCGCATGCAAATTCCTGTGCCTGCGGTCCCGCCCCTGCCGGAGGCCACTCCCCGACGCCCGCAGCCCGAGCCCCGACTGGCCCCGCACCCCGCCCGCCCGCTCGCTGTCGGCGCCAGGCCTGGCTGCGAGCAGGACACGGACACGGCCCGAGGGCAGGGCCGCAGGGGGAAGGCCGGACACAGCCCGGCCCGTGGGCAGCGTTCAAACAGCCTCGCGTTCCCGAGCGCTCGCCCTGCCGACCGGTTCGGGTTTCTCTTAGTAGGTCCCACTGCAACCCAGTTTGCAGACGGAGAACAGAGGGGCAGAGTCACTTTTGCCGAGTCACACAGCGAGCGAGCCTAGGAACGAGGCTCCCTGCTCACCAGCGCCTTCCGGGCGTTCTCCGTAGCCCGTGCCCTGAGATCAGTAAACTGCAGTTCCCTCCGTGCTCCTGTAGACGTGAACATCCACCACCCCATGGGAGCAGGCAGAGGCTGTGCATCCAGACCCTGCTGTCGCGAGTCCGCCACCTCCACTGGTGTTTGGCAGAGATCAAAGCCAGGCAGAGGAGTGAGAAAGCTTTATATTTTTGTTTTATATAAATATATATGTTTTAAGAGAGAGAGAGAGCGAACTTTTTTATAGAAAAAAGAGGAGGCGGGGGTTGCCCTGATGGGAGGCTGGATGGTGAATGGGAAGCTGGGTCTCCTGTGTGATTGCTTAGGGGAGCACATTCGACTTTCTCTGGTTGGTCCCGACTTGGAAACAGGGACAAAAATCACGGAAGCTGTCAATTATTAATCACATCCCTGTTGTTTTGAGCCAATCGCTACAGAGGTTTTCGTCTGGCTTCCCGGAGTGGTTGCTGCAGATTGTAATCAGCATTCTGTCTTGATACATGGTCTGGCCATTATTCCTTTGTATTTTCACTCTCTCATCCTGAAAAGTAGTTGGAACATTTCTAGGTAGGCCCTGAATGAGGTCGGGCAGACTGGTGGGCATCACAGAAGGAAGAAAGCAGCTCTTGCCTCAGCCTCTGGGTCCCCAGCTGAGCTCACTCTCCTAGTTGGACACCCAGCCCAGCAGAACCCTGCCCCCCCCCCCCCCCCCCAGACAATGCGCAGCGGGGCATGACTGACTTGTGTAGCTCAGCACCAGGATGCAGAGCATGGTGCCAGGGGGATGGGATCCTGTGTGGACAGGCAGGCAGGTGGAGCTGGTCACCTCCTGCTGGGGTTCCACCCCACAGACTAAGGGAGGGTCCTGTCAATTGGGGTCTTTCAGGGAGTGAAAGCCCCAGGAACTGGGATGTGCACGGGGCAGGGAGGGCTGGGTAGTGCCAAAGGGAGCAGTATCAGGTCTGCAAGCACCCTATGCATCTGGGGGGATCTGGGCCTAGGGTGCTCCAGACGACACTGCTAGTCTCTGAAAGGTTGGGGTATTTTTCACAGTGGGTCCCCCAGGGCTCTTGGCTGGAGAGGGCACTTTTGATGCTAGAGGCCTGGCATGGGAGAGTTTACTCCCTGTCCACTCAGTATGTGCCAAGGGGACAGGGACTCCAGCCAATGGGGGCGGGGTGGGGAAGGGGGGGCCAGTTCTGGGCTCTTCTTTAGGCAGCAACACCCAGGGTGGGTGGCAGTGTGTGCAGAGGCCTGTTTGCCTTGCTTTCATGGTGGCGGGAGCAGCCCCCTCCCCAGCTACTGAGAGGGGGCTTGGGGACCTGAGGCTGCCCAGGAAGAAGCAGGATCGCAGCTGGTAGCTGGGCAGCTCGGTGGTCAGCAGTAATGAGAAGCCAGGAGAATGTGAGGAGGGGCCCAAGGCAGGGCCTGGAATGGGTGGGCAGAGGCGGCCGGAAGGTCTTACGCATCTGGGTGAGTGGACTGCGGGTGGGTGGCCAAGTGGGCCAGGCCTGGGAGGGTGGTTAAAACTGGGGGAGTCAGAGTGAAGGCTCCGGGCTCTCCACCCAGCACAGGACCCAGGCTGCGGGTCTTTGGGCAGGGAGCTGGGGATCCAGCCAGGTCCTGCAGGTGGGAGGGGTTGTCCACACCCACAGCTTCTCAGGACACTCCCAGCCGCCTGGTGCCAGAGGTGCAGATGAGGAACCCGAGGCTCAGATGAGATAAGTGAGCTGGCCAGGGTCTGCCGGTGAGGGCCCGAGCTGGGTGCACATGTGGGGCACATTCCTCTTCCGCCCACCAGACTGCCTCCCGGAAGGCCCTGCTGGCCCCCAGGACAGTTGTGCAGGCAGGGGGATGAGGGGCCGGCAGGGGCTGGACTTCCTGATACGCCAGGTTTGTGCTCCGTGCTGCCGGGCGGGCCGGGAGTGGGCCCCAGAACCGCAGGGGAGGACGCTCCAAGGTGGAGGGGCCGACACAGTCTTTGGGAGTGAGGACAGTAGGCACTGGGGACCAGAGCCATACTGGGAATCAGGCGCCTGGGTCCTCGCCCCCACCCAGCCACTCCTGTGTGACCTCAGGTGGCCCCTCCAGCCTGGGGTCTTGTAGCTTACCAGGTTGGACAGCCCTTGAAGTGAAGCTGCACTGGACCTCCAGCATCTAGTAGACTCCAGAGCCACTCGCTGGGGTCCAGTCACAGCTGTGCCAATTCAGCTGTCGGGCTGTGGGCACGTGACCCAGCTTCTCTGGTACGGTCTCCATTTCCCCACCTGTCAAGTGGGGACACGGAATATCTGCCCCAGGAGTGGTGGGAGGCCGAGGGTCGGCGGTGGAGAGTGCTGGGGCTGGGTCTGACACTCAGTGGAACTGAGTCCCTGCCAAGCCCTGCCCCTTGGGGCCTCCTCCCCACAGCTCCGTGCTGCAGTTCTCAGCCTCTGAATATAAGATCACAGCCATACATGGTTGCAGGACAGCCTGGGATGCCCCTGACCTTTGGGGCCAGTCCCCAGGGTCTGTGCTTGGTGATGGGGCCTCAGCCAGCTGGACACCAGGGAGGGGATCTGGGGGTGTAGAGATGACAACAGGGGTGCAGTCCACCTGTCCTTCTGTTCCGCTTTTGGGGAAAGGTGTGTGCTGGGGGGTGTTCTGGGCCGGGCCTGTCCCCCTCGACCTGTTGCAGCTGAATCTGGGTAAAACCCTGAGTGCCAAGAGCCTCAGGTATCTGTGTGAGTCTTCAACTCACAGACAGCCTGGCAGGGCAGCCTCCCCACTTGGGTGGGCATGGGGCATTTCATCACATGGTGACTGCCCCCACCACACCCCAGCCATACTCCTGATGCTACAGGCAGCCGGGAAGAGCCCAGGGCTTGAAATCACCCCCCACCATATTGTCCCCATCTGACTCTGTCCTCTGGGCAAGAAAAGCACCCTGGCGGTGAGGTAAGGGAGCCTCAGAGGCACCGTTTCTGTTGCATCATCGCCCCTGGGTCAGTGGTGTTCCAGCAAGTATAGCCGCCCACTACCTGTCCTGGAGCTTTCTAGGCTCATCCAGGCCGTCTATCTGCAGGGACAGCACAGGGCCCGGCCTCGGAGTTGGGGATGCAGGTTTCTGACACAGCTCCTCCTGTCCCAGCTCTGAGCCTCAGGGTCCTCATGTGTACAGTGGTGACTTCGCTGCCTGCCTCCTCGTTTGCTGTGGCAATTCAGTAAGGGATGGGCACAGGGAAGTCTGAGGACATTGGCACTCCTTGTTAGGGCCAGGGACAAAACGGCATTCCTAACCTGTCAGCATGGTGCATCGCCTGGCAGGTCTGGGCCTGAGCAGGAGACACGGTGGAGAAACCGAGGCAGAGGGCAGTGCCTCCCTTGCCACTGGTGGCCAATCCAGGCCCTGGCCTCTCAGCCTGTGGGTGGCATCTGACCCCGCGGCGGGCTGACAGCTCTGTCTCCTCTGGCCCCACAGTTCGGCAAGATGTCGGTGAAGGAGGGTGCGCAGCACAAGTGGACAGTGCTGAAAGAGAAGCTGGGGCCACCGGAGCTGGACTCCACTGAGGCCAACCTGGAAAATGCCGACCCCGAGCTGTGCATCCGGCTGCTCCAGATGCCCTCCGTAGTCAACTACTCAGGGCTGCGCAAGCGCCTGGAGAGCAGCGATGGCAGCTGGATGGTGCAGTTCCTGGAGCAGAGCGGCCTGGACCTGCTGCTCGAGGCCCTGGCACGGCTGTTGGGCCGCAGTGTGGCCCGCATCGCTGACACCCTGCTGCAGCTCACCTGCATCAGCTGCGTGCGTGCTGTCATGAACTCGCAGCAGGGCATCGAGTACATCCTCAGCAACCAGGGCTACGTGCGCCAGCTCTCCCAGGGTGAGCCTCGGGAGGGATGGCAGGCGGGCAGGTCAAGCTGGCTGGGACACCTCAGGTGCCCTATGACGGGCAGACGTTAGTGACTCATTGTAAATAAGGCTCCAGGCCATGAAAGTCAGTGGGAGACCTGGGGTTCAGAGAGAGAGAAGAGGGCTCAGCTGGACAGGAAAGGAGGGCTTCCTGGAGGAGAGACTGGGAAAACCACCATTCACCCTAAGTCTGAAACCGTCGGGTCACCTTGGTTCCTCCAGCAGCTGCACCTAGCGGTCCCCCTCTATTCTGTGACTCTGCTGTGCCTTTCCACCTGGCCCTGTGCCAGCTCCCACCCCCGGGGTTCCAGGCCCTCAACCATGCTGTGGCAACTAGAGTCAGCTGGGTGGAAAACACAAGTCCCTTTGAGGGCCTCCCACTTACACACTGCCTGGCTCCAAGACCTTTAGGTCTGGCCCGCACCTACGCATGGCATTATCCTCCGCCTCCCAGCACCTTCCCAATGTCCCCCTTCCCTGGCCTGTCCCCCTACTTGAGCACCTGGAGGACTTCCTCCCCAGCAGGCTTCCAGCCTCTGCCTCCTGCCCAGGCTGCCTTTGCATGCCTCCAAAGCCTTGCTCATCCTTTAAGTTCCGGCTCACTGTCGCCTCTTCCAGGAAGTCTCCCAGGCTGTGCCCGGAGCCAGTCCCGACTTCTTACCACCAGGCTGTGCTGCTCCATGGCAGCAACCCAATCAGTCCCACTTGTGCTTAGGGCTCCAGGACCAGCTGGGGGTGGACAGTGATGGGCAAGGTCAGGCCTGTGTGGGCAGGCAAGAGTCCATGTGGATGAGGGAGCCAGAGACTGACTCGGAGGATGGAGGCAGTGCAGGGACCATTCCAATCCCAGCCTGTTTCCCCAGCCCAGCCTGGCTGTACCCCTCTGTAGAGTCCTTTGTAAATTGTTCTCAGCAGGACCAGTCCAGAGATGAGAGATACACCTAAAACTCTTCCAGCCCCGGGGATGGAGCAGGAGGCAGGGGTTAATGAGGGCAGGGAGGTGCCGCAGGCTGTGTCTGTCATAAATGCAGTTAGTGCTGAGTTTGGAGAAATCATGGGCCTGGAGCCAGTGACAGGACTGGGCAGGCCAGCAAGGACCCCTTAGAACTAAGGGCCAGCTTCAGCAGACCCCAAGGCAGCTGGGGCTGCCCCTGCTTCTGAGCCCTTCCCTGTAGGGTCTGGCTCTGGGGTCTGGGAGGTGGGGTCAGGGCACCAGGGAGAGGGCGGCAGGGCAGGGCCTAGCCCTTCACCCAGTACCTGCTGTGGGCCGTGGGCAAGTGCACGGCGCCCTCTGGCGTCTGCCTGCCAGGCCGGCATTGCCACCCTGAGCCCAGCCGCACAGGCGCAGGAGACGGGGGGACGCAGGGCCCCCTGAGATTCACTACACCCCTCGGCAGCTCTGGACACGTCCAGTGTGATGGTCAAGAAGCAGGTGTTTGAGCTGCTGGCCGCCCTGTGCATCTACTCGCCTGAGGGTCACACCTTGACCCTGGATGCCCTGGACCATTACAAGGTAAGCAGCGGGGCCTGGGCCTGGGTGGGCTGTGGGCTCCCACCTGGGCGCGCACTGACCCTGCCCACCCTGCAGATGGTGTGCAGACAACAGTACCGCTTCAGGGTCATCATGAACGAGCTGTCTAACAATGACAATGTGCCCTACATGGTCACGCTGCTCAGCATGATCAATGCCATCATCCTGGGCACCACGGACCTCCGCAAACGTGCCCAGCTGCGTAGCGAGTTCATCGGTAACCACCCACTAGCCCAGGCCCCCTGCATCTACCTGGGAGGTGGAATCACGACAAAACCTGCCCCTACCACACACCACCCCTCCCCTCCAAGGCCCCAGAGGAAGGATTGTCTTGGGGACTTGAGCCCCCTGCCCGCACCTGCCCCTTTGGTGGATGCAGGCCTCGGAGCACCTAGACCGTATCCCTGGAGGGTTCTCAGTTACAAGGCTGGCTGGGCACTGGAGGGAGGCAGGCGGCCTGATGCCCAATCCAGCTCTGCCCTTCTGGCAGTGACCCTTGAACAAGCACCACTGTGTGTCCAGAGATGTCTCCCTTCCGGAGCCCCTGTCCCTAGTGTCCCATAGGAACAGCAGGGTCCCCTCTGGCCCAGGAGCCAGGTGCTCTGGTGGTGGAACTGAGACAAGGGATCGGGGAGGCAGAGGAATTAGATGCAACACGCAGGTGACCCCAGGGCGGGTGTGGGGGGTGGGCAGCCAGAGGCAGCCTCTGAACCCTTCTGATCCCATCTGTCCCTTCCCAGGGCTGCAGCTTCTGGATGTTCTGACCCGGCTGCGGTGAGTCCCCATTGTGACTAGTCCTGCTGGCTACCCCTTTGCTGCTGCCCAAAGCCAGGCCCTTGCCCAGGCAGTGCCTCCAGATAGGCAGGGAGGTGGCTTCCAGGAGTACCACATTGGGCTCACCCCAAGGCCAAGCCTCAGATTCACTGTCCGTGGAAGCTGCCCATAGAAACTAGGGTCTTCCTTAGGTACGATACACAGCTCCTAGTTCATTCGGGTTTCAGGTATACAACAGATAATGTTTTAGTTTAAGTATATCCCAAATATTGTATGGAATGTACTGATGCTAAGAATTATTCACCATTTATCTAAAATTCCAATTTAATTGGTACCCTGTCGTTTTGTTTGCTAAATCTGGCCACCCTGCTGGGAACAGCTGAGAAGCCCTATCCCAGGCCTCTGTTAGGACCACACTTGGTGGGGTCTCCAGCCCCAGGGAAGTCAGCTTGGAGGAGCCCAGGGCTGGATGACTGGTGTTAAACTCACATTGGGCAAAGGGGTACGTGTGCCCAGCCCATGCCAGGCGTTGAGGGGGCCGGCCCTGCCTGCTGAGGGCTCTTGTTCATTGGCCAGGCTGAGGTGAGTGGCAAGTCCTGAGCCCAATGTACACTCAAGCATCTCCTCTGGTCCCCTCAGGGGTGGTCTTGACCCCTCCCTCCCAGCACCAAGAGGAGGGCCTTCACTACCCCTGGGTACAGTCTAGCTCCCCATCTCTGGGCCTCGATGTGTGCATCTCCCCCTGCAAGTGGGAGGACCCACCCTTGCCCTTTCCAAGGGGCTCGCAGCTGCCTAGGTGACCTGTGAGCCCACCACTCTCCCAGGCTACATCCCAGGCTGCAATGGCCACATGTCAGACCACAGAGCCAGCCACAGGCCTGGACAGAGCCCTGCTCAGTGTCCTCTGGTTGGCTGAACTAGCAGTGCTCGGGGCTGCCCTGGGTGGAGTGGGGGACTGGTGGGGGTAGCAGGCTGAGCCTGCCCGGCCCCTCCCACCCTAGAGACTTTGAGGATGCCGACCTGCTGATCCAGCTGGACACCTTCGATGAGGCCAGGGCTGAGGACGAGGAGGAGCTGCTGTCAGTCTGTGACGGGGTCAACATGAACAACCACCAGGAGGTCTTTGACTCCTTGTTCCACAAGGTGGGCCTGTGCCTGGGCCAGGCCAGGGGTGGGAGCAGCCCTGCCAGTGTGGGCTGTGGCCCCAAGGCCCAGGGCTTGGGAGAGGCCCCTTCTCTGCCCTGGTCAGACCCTGCCCTGAGCCCAGTCTGGGGTCTCACTCCAGGGAGCAGGGTCTGGGAGGTGAAATGGGGCCTGGGGGGCTAGTCTGGGCCATCCTGGGACAGACCTGGAGCTGCAGGGCCCAGAAGGACAAGGTTCTAAAGGCCAGGGCTGCCCAGAGCCGAGCACCATCAGGTGGACTTTGGAGACCTTGGGGCCCAGGTGATGGTCCAGGAGCCTGAGATCGCATGAAGCTCAGGCCTTCCCTCATTCACAGAATTTGTGGCTCTCAGCTGGTGGTGATTATGTCCCCAGGCAGCATCTGACAATGTCTGGGAACAGTTTTGGTGTCACAGCTGGGCAGGGAGTACTACTGGCATCAAGTGGGTAGAGACCAGGGACGCTGTTTAACATCTCGTAATGCACAGGACAGTCCCAAATGTCACCAGTGCCATAGTCAAGAAGCACTGACTGAGGCACTCGTCAGCAGGGCAGGTGTAGAGGGGGTAGTGGGAGTGGACACCCCTGGCAGACAGGCGGCAGGCGTCAGCCCGCCCGGGAGTAGGGACGGCCGCTGACCCACTCTCCTCTCCTGCCGCACCAGGTGAGCTGCTCCCCGGCGTCTGCCCAGCTGCTCTCTCTGCTGCAGGGCCTCCTGCACCTGGAGCCCACCCGCCGCTCCAGCCAGCTGCTCTGGGAGGCCCTGGAGAGCCTGGTAAACCGGGCCGTGCTCCTGGCCAGTGACGGTGAGGGGGCGGGCGGGCAGGGGAGCGGGGTACAGCGTGGGGGCAGACCCTGGGGTTCTGGACTGTGGGGGAGGGGCCCGTCCTTGGCCCCTAACCCATCCTCTGCCTGAGGGAGGTGGACACCCTTTCTGCCTGACCCTCCAGCCCCTGGTCCCTTCCTCCGCCATCTCCTTTTCTGCCCCTCTCCCTTGATCCCAGACTCCACCGCAGCCCAGGAATGCACCCTGGAGGAGGTGATCGAGCGGCTCCTGTCCGTCAAGGGGCGGCCCCGACCAAGCCCCATGGACAAGGCCCACAAGAGCATCCAGGTCAACCTAGGCCAGAGTCAGACAGGCAGCTCCCCGCAAAACACAACTGCCCCCGAGGCCATCGAGGAAGGCCAGCAGCCGGCGGTGGCCCATGCCAGCGAACACATGGCCAGCATCCAGAGCATGACACAGCCAAGAGTCCTGGAGCAGCAGGCACCCAGCCCACCCCCACCTCCACCGCCCCTCCCCGGCTCCACCACTGGGGCCCCACGCCACACCTGCGAGCACGGGACTCACATCCAGAGCATGACAGAGCCAATATTCCAGGAGCTGCGGGCACCCAGCTCACACCTTCCTGCATCAGCCCTGCCAGGTCTGGCGGCCGTGTCTCCCCCAGAAATCCCTCCACCTTCACCACTCCAGAGCATGGGATGCCCACCGCCACCCCCGCTGCCTGGAATGGGCTGGGGACCCCCTCCACCTCCACCACTGCCCAGTACCTTTGGCCTGCCTGCAGCGAGCGGCTTGGAGGAGATCATTGAAACCCAGGTGGACCACGGCCTGGGCTCAGCCTGGGTTCCCAGCCACCGGCGGGTGCATCCGCCCACACTGCGTATGAGGAAGCTAAACTGGCAGAAGCTGCCATCCAACGTGACTCGAGGTGAGGACCCCCAATCTTGAGAAAGTAGCATCCCTCTGGGGGTGGGGGCAGGGCCATGCTGGGGAGAATGGCCAGTGGTACCTACAGCGCGCACGTGCGTGTGTGTGTGTTTTGCCACATGTGCCACACCGTGGGGGCTGGGGTGCTGATGTTCAGAGCAGGCCAAGGCCAGGCAGAGGCCAGGTCATCTGCCAGCATGGACACATGCAGGCACACGTCTTGGCAGCAGCTTGAGGGCTTCCTTTGCCATGTGCTTATTCAGTGCCTGCTGTATGCGCTACCTGGGCTGGGCCCTAGGCAGAGCATCTTTGACAGCCCTCAGGAGGCCCAGGCCCACCTGCCTCTGAACCCCCAGGCCCAGGGGGGAGTGAGAGACTGACTGGCAGTGACCCTCCCCGCCCCTCCCCCACAGAGCGCAACTCCATGTGGGCATCTCTGAGCAGCCCCAACATCATGGTGGTGGAGCCTGACTTCTCCAGCCTCGAGCAGCTTTTCTCCTTACCTGAAGCCAAGCCTAAGTAACGATCAGCAGCTGCCCCGGCTA
>NW_007728112.1:142134-154715 GCF_000696425.1 Galeopterus variegatus | reverse complement strand
GGGGGCCCGGGCCCCCCTGCCTCTGAACCCCCAGGCCCAGGGGTGAGTGAGAGACTGACTGGCAGTGACCCTCCCCGCCCCTCCCCCACAGAGCGCAACTCCATGTGGGCATCTCTGAGCAGCCCCAACATCATGGTGGTGGAGCCTGACTTCTCCAGCCTCGAGCAGCTTTTCTCCTTACCTGAAGTCAAGCCTAAGGAACGAGCAGCAGCTGCCCCGGCTAGGAAGGAGCCCAAAGAGGTGGGACGGGGGAGGGGCTCAGACCAGGTTGCCCACCATGGTACCTCCGGGTACCAGCCCACTGGGTGGGGGTGTTTTCCAGATCACTTTTCTTGACTCCAAGAAGAGCTTGAACCTCAACATCTTCCTGAAGCAGTTTAAATGGTGAGTGATGGAGACCTCTTGGAGGTGGCCCTGTCACAGGGCCCTCCAGCAGAGCTACCTCTGCAGGCTGCTGCCTTCACCTGAGCTCTCACCTGGGGTTCAGCAGTACCCTCTGCAGGCTGCCTCTGGGAGGTGCACGTTCCATCCCAGGGCAAGAGACAGTGGGGTACTAGCCACAGACTTCCCCAGCTAGCGACCCTCGAGACCACCCACCAAGGCCAGATAGGTAGAAGACAAACCAGGGTGAGGACCTAGAACCGGACTCCCAGCCCCCAAGTCCTTCCCTGATGCAGATGTCAGGCACTCACTCCTGCCAGGATGCTCGCTGGGTGCCCCTGAGCCATCCCCCCATCTCCTGAGCAGCCCCTGGGAGGGGGAGGGGAGAGGGTTCTCTGGCAGACAGGAAGAGTGTCACTCAGCCCTGACCTTCATTTACTGTGTGGCCCTGGGCAGATGGCCAGCCTTCTCTGTGTCCCACTGGTGCTGGCCCTGCCCCCTCATGGCTGTGTGAGGATACCCTGCCTGGAAAGGCCCAGCAGAGGCCAGGTGGGGCAACACACGCTCACCCTCCTCCGCCCCCAACCCCCTCCCTCCAGCCCCAATGAGGAGGTCGCTGGTATGATCCGGGCTGGAGACACCACCAAGTTTGATGTGGAGGTTCTCAAACAGCTCCTCAAGCTCCTTCCGGAGAAGCATGAGGTAAGCCAGGGCCCACTCTGCAGCCAGCCAGAGGAGATGGGGCTGGGCCTGCCTGGGGACTCCCAGCCAGGGGACAGAGAAGGGGAGGGGGCCCAGCTGTGCCCCTGCCCTGAGCTGGGGCGCTGTGCCCAGATGCGAGTGGGCAGTGGAGTGGGTAGGCAGCGGCGAGCAGTCCAGGAGGCTTCCCGAGGGAGGCGGGAGCTGGCGTGCGGCGGGTCCCACACGTGGGCCTCCTCCCGGCAGATTGAAAACCTGCGGGCGTTCACAGATGAGCAAGCCAAGCTGGCCAGCACCGACCAGTTCTACCTCCTCCTGCTGGGCATTCCCTGGTGAGCACCGGCAACCCTCGGGCCCGGAGCCCGGCTGCAGGGAAGGGGCAGAGCAGGGCAAAGGTGGGGAGCTGGGCCCAGACGGGGAGGAGAGAGTGCTGGTTCCAAACAGCACTCCCGCCCCACACGGCAGGGCTGGGTCTTCATGAGAAGGCTTCCCCGAGTTCCCCCAGCCTCCCTGGCTGCAGGGGATTTGGGTCTACCTCTAGGCCTCTTCCCAGCCCCCACCTTAGTCCCATGAATTTGACTCTGGAGGTGGACCCAGGAATGTGCAAGCAGGACAGGGACAGGCCATGGGCTCCCTCCCGCCTAGCCCACCAAAACCAGAGCTCTGTGCTGGGTGGCCCCTTGGGGCCTCGTGTCCACAGAGTGGGGCAGGTGTGGAGCCTCTGGGCCCTGACCTCCAGCCTGCTGTTCTCAGCCACCAGCTGCGGGTCGAGTGCATGCTGCTGTGTGAAGGCACATCCGTCATGCTAGACATGGTGCAGCCCAAGGTCCAGCTGGTCCTCGCCGCCTGTGACAGTGAGTGTGGCTGCAGAAGCCCAGGGCGTGGGTGCAGGAGCCACAGGTGCTGGTGGGGCCGCTGCTGCCACCAAGCTCATGACATCCACCAAGAGCACTTGAGGGTGCTGACCTTCACCACCACTAACCACATGCAGGCACACACGTGTGCATGCACAGTCCCATTCTCATGCCTATGCAGACACCCACGCACATGCATGCCCGTGTGCTGCACACTCGTGCACACTCACATGTGCACATAGATACAGCACGCATAATCACACGCACCCACAGATGGACACACACCTGCACTCATGTGCACGTATGCACAGACACACGCTGCCAGACGTGCGTACATACATACAGATGCACTCACACCCTGTTCACACAGACACAGGTACACACGTGCACACACACTACTTTCTCACACTCTGAACGAGGCATCAGCAGGGACTTGCTGCAGCCATGGGGCAGGGGCAGGGGCAGGGGCACGGACGGGTCCCAACCACCGATGTGCAGCTCCCTTGCGTCAGGGGCACATGCAGTGGATGTCCACTCCCATCTCATCCACACGGCCGGGAGGGCCGACCTCCCTGCAGCCCCAAGGGTTAGCTGAGAACGGGCAGCCACAGGTTCCAGGAGGTTCCTCAGTGCCCCAGTGTTCTCACCACAGGATAGGCAGCAATTGTCTGTCCACTGGGTTGTGTAGGCCCAGTGGGTGCTGGTGTTGGGCACGCCCACTTCCAGCGCCCCGAGACTTAATGGTGGTACTGGGTTGTGTCCTTCCTGGGGCTGAGCTGAGCCTGGGGACAGGACCTGGGGGGATAGAGGGTGCAGGAATGCAGGTAAGCAGGACCAGGCCCTGTGGCAGGGTGTCTGGGGCTCTGGACCGCAGCGACCACCCTCAGCCCTGCCCACCCCCGCAGGCCTGCTCACCAGCCAGCAGCTGCCCATCTTCTGCCAGCTAATCCTTAGGATCGGGAACTTCCTCAACTATGTAAGTCAGGGGCTGGGCCCAGCCTGACTCATACTGTAGCCCCTGCCTGGTAGGCAGGGAGACTCACCCCCAGTCCCTCCCAGGGCAGCCACACAGGTGACGCCGATGGCTTCAAGATCAACACATTGCTGAAGCTCACGGAGACCAAGTCCCAGCAGAACCGTGTGACACTGCTACACCACGTGCTGGAGGTGGGTCCCCCAGGGGCAGCTGGACACAGCACTCTAAGTCCTCCCTGGCACCTCCAGGATGGAGTCCATGCCCACTGTTCCAGCCCCCCTGATCTCCCCATCCCAGACTCTGCTGTCCCTCCCCTGGACACCTGCCCCCACCCCCAGTTTGGTGTGGTGCATTCCCTAAGAAAAGCAAAAATGTTACAAAGTCATAGCCAGGCCTAAGGGAAGGATTCAGAGGTCCCAGGAGGCCCAAAGTGCTGAGGGTATTCTGGACCTTAATTGCTAAGGGTTAATGCTAGAGCACTGGCAGGGTGGGGCAGAGGGGGCGTCCCAAGGTCCAGGATGTGGCCAGAGTGCATCTCACTGGACACGTCTTGTTGCAGGAAGTGGAACAGAGCCACCCTGACCTCCTGCAGCTGCCCCAGGACCTGGAGAAGCCCTCCCAAGCAGCTGGGTAGGCAGCTCCTGCCAGCCCCACCCACCTCTGCAGCACCAGGGGCCCGGCCTCCCATCCCGGCCAGTAAGGTGGCCAGCCAGGGCTGGGTCTCATGGCTGCAGCACAACCCCAGTGCCCCCAATGGGACAGGCCTTCATGTCTGTCATATCCTGTCCCCGTGTGACTTAGACTAGGAAACTAAGGCCTACAGGGGCCAGGGGGTGACCTGGCGAAAGTCACCCCTGGAGCTGGTCTAACACAGCCTCTTCACAAGGTTGCCCTTCATGGCAGCCCATGAGCACAGGCATACCACCTGCATTGTGCAGACGAAACTGAAGCCCAGGGAAGCTGCATCACCCTCCTGTGTCACACAACCAGAGGAGGTGGCTATAGAGGGGCAGCCTGGGCCACCCGACTCCAGGGTCCATGCTCCCAGCGCAGGCCCCTCATGGGCTCTATGAGGGTCAGGCAAGGACGACAAGTAGCCTGTGAGGGCTCACTGTCCTACCACAACAGACCGAGGGCCTGCCGGAGCGAGAACTCCGTCCCATGCTGCACCCGGGCCTCAAAGTCCCAACGCGTTTCTGACAACCTGCAGTGCTTAAAGGGAGAGGCACCCTGTCCCTGGGGGGGTGGGCAAGGGGCCCCCACTGTCCCAGAGAGGCTGGGCATCAGCTGCCACCTGACCCTGCCCCACCCTCCGGTCATTTCAGGATCAACCTGGAGGTCATCCGCTCAGAGTCCAGCACCAACCTGAATAAGCTTCTGCAGACGGAGCAGAAGGTGTCTGGCTCGGTCCCCGAGGTGCAGGAGCAGTACAGCAGTCGCCTCCAGGCAAGCGAGTGGGGGCCCCTGAGGCTGGTGGAGGAGGCTGCCCGTGGACTCCAGAGGGGGGGATCTGAGCCCGGGACCTGCCAGGTAGAGAGAGGAGCAGGGCCCCCGAGGGAGGGGAGTTTCGCGTCGCTGTCTCCTGGCCCGAGGTGGTTCCTGCCGGGGAGGGCCCTCCGATCCTGGCAGTCCGGGCACAAACCTGAGCGCCCGCGCAGAAGCCCCGCCTGCCTCCCCAGTAGCCAGTGGTGCCCTCTGTGGGGCCCCCACAGGCCAGTGACCGTGCCCTGTGCTCCCAGGACCACATCGTAGCCTCTCGGGCACTGGACGAGCAGTTTGAAGCCATCAAGCAGAAGAAGTTGGCACTGGCTGAGTACCTGTGCGAGGACGCCCAGCAGCTCTCCCTGGAGGACACCTTCAGCACCATGAAGACCTTCCGGGACCTCTTCATCAATGCCCTGAAGGTGGGTCAGGCCCAGGAACGGCAGGGCCCCTCCAAGGCCAGAGTGGGGTCCCATGGCCTCCCTCGCTGTCCTCAGGCGGGGCTTGGTGCCGAGAGCTGTGGGTGGTCCAGCCGTCATCCCTAAGCCCTGTCCTTCTGTGGCTCAGGGAGGGGACATGCCACCCACGCCGGGTCCCAGGCTGGTGCAGCCGAGGAGGGTTGGAGGGTTGGGTGACACACCATGTCTGCCTGTGCAGGAGAACAAGGACCGGAAGCAGCAGGCGGCAAGGGCGGAGAGGAGGAAGCAACAGCTGGCGGAGGAGGAGGCGCGGAGGCCACGGGGCGCGGACGGGAAGCCTGGTGAGGCCACCCGGGCCTGGGGGGGCAGGGACTGGCCAAGTGGGGCCCCTTGTCTGCACTTCGGCCGCTCTCCCCCTTCCCCAAAGTCCTGTAGTGCCGCCCCTCCCTTCTCCTGGAGGCCATCTGGGTGGGCTCCAGGGTCCCACGAGCCCCCCTCTGAGGGTCTCGGGGCCCCTCAGTCAGGAAGGGTCCTGGGAAGCAGGAGGAGGTGTGTGTCATCGATGCCCTGCTGGCTGACATCAGGAAGGGCTTCCAGCTGCGGAAGACGGCCCGTGGCCGTGGGGACGCCGAAGGGGCCAGCAAGGCAGCCTCAATGGAACACCCGAGGGTCACAGAGCCCGGTGAGACCCTCACCCACCTCCTTGTCCCCTTTCCTGTTCCTCCCTGTGCCTTCCTAGCCTAGCACCGCCCATTCCTCCAGGAAGCGCCCCCTGACCTCAAGGGAAAGCCCTCTCCTCTCCCCCCACTGAACAGACGTGCCTGAGATAGGGGACAGCCGGGGGCAGGCAGGGGCAGCTCAGCCCTCTGCTTTCTCTGACGATGGTCAGAGTTTCTCTGCTGTAACAAAGGGCTCTTCCACTGGCATGAAAGTCGCCTGGACCGGCAGGAGAGACAGGGCCATGGGCCCCTTGACAGACGCTGCTGGGGCTCAGAGGGCACTAGAGGTGGCAGGAGATGCTGGTGGCAAGGCCTGGTGGGGGGGTCCCGTTCTCCTGGGGTGGCTGCACCAGGGTGCCAGGTACAGGGGTGGCTATGCCGCCCCCTTGGGGCCCAATGTCTCCTGCTCTCCCAGTCTGTGAACAGGCCCAGTCCTGCCCCGTGGGAGCCACACTTGGGGGCTCCTAAGACAGTGAGGTTCAAAGGAGTCAAACCAGCCCCAGGATCAGGAAGGCCTCCCAGGGAGGGGGCTCTGCGGGGCATCGGCAGGAGCTGAGGTGGAGGGAGGCCTCTACTTGGGATGGCTCGGAGCTGGGCCCCTGCCCTTCACTGACACAACTCTTCACCCACAGTGTCCGCCAGCGACCCTGCAGGAGCCCCCATGGGCAGCACTAGCTGCCCCACTCCAAAGCCCGGCCTTGCTGCTGCTGCGGTGGCCAGCAAGTCCCCGGCTTGGGACCTGGTAGATGCCGTGACCCCCGACCCACAGCCCACTGGAGAGCAGTTGGAGGAGGGTTGTCCCGCGCCACTGGAGAGGCGTTCCTCCTGGTACATCGATGCCAGTGAATTCTTCACTGCTGAGGACACCTGGAGCCCCCAGCCCTCCAAGGAGGCCTGGCCAGTGACTCTGGGAGATGCTCGAGCCCTGGAGCCCCTCAAGTTCTCCAGCATCAAGCCCCCTGAGACCAAAAGTTCAAGCCAAGATGCTGAGGACCCCAAAGCCTTGCAGGGCATCCACCTAGCCGAGGCAGACAGCACCAACGAGGGGCTGGGGGACGTGGCCGTCCATGGCCACAGTGCTCGCCTCCCTGCCACAGGCCCCAGTGGGGATGAGGACGAGGAGGACACAGCCCCAGAGTCCGCACTGGACACGTCCCTGGACAAGTCCTTCTCTGGGGACACAGTGACTGACTCCTCGGGGTCTGGCACCCTCCCCAGGGCCCGGGCCCGGGCCTCCAAGGGGACAGGCAAGCGAAGGAAGAAGCGCCTCCCAAGGAGCCAGGAAGGTAACTTGGGTGAGGATGGGGGTGAGCCGTGCAGGGCCGGGTGTCAAGCGTGTGGGTAAAGCCCGTCCGCCCCATGCCAGGTGCTGATCTTTCCCAGCCGTTCAACCAGTCCCTCCCTGCCCCACGGGTGCTACAAGCTGGGCCAGCCTCCAGGAGACAGGGAGACTTGGGGCACATCCTGCAGGAGAGGAGGCAGTCATGGGGGTAGCCACTGCCTGTCCCATGGCTCCCCTAACCCACTAATTCCTGCCTTCACGCCACCTGCAGCAGGGAGTGGGGGTGGGACGACTGCACCCCAGGCTGCTGCAGGGTGGGGGACTTGGCACCAGGCCCCTGGGCATGCAGCTGTGCTTTGGTTCAGCAGCCAAAGAATGACTGGGTGCTTTCAGGGGATTGGCGCAACGAGCCCCACCCTTGCCAGCCCCCTCCTGCTCTGAGTTCACAGCTGCTCGGGTGTGATAAGCAGTTGAGTGCGTTTCTTTTATTTGAAAGCAGAGGTTGCCCCTGATTCTGACGATAGTAAAACAAAAAGACTGTGTGTGATCCAGTAAGGTATGTATGCAGCTGGCGCTCTCTGTGGACTAATGGTGGCAGCAGGGCCCCTTCTGGACACTAACCCCGGCTTCCCTCCAGCCCACCTGGGTGCTCCTGCCTCCTGCGGCCATCGATGGTGGTCTCGTTCCCTGTCCCCTCCCTCTCCAGGGCACGTGGGCAGCCTGACCTCCTTGCTTACCTGGTATCTCCTCTGCTGGGACAAGAGGCAACCTCAGAGCTAGCCTCCGGCCAGACAGGCCTTAAGGGCGGGGCAGACAGGGCCAAGCTGGGTTCCTGTCAGGGAGCAGTGGTCCAGGGCCCCTGAGGGCATGTGCTGGGGTGTTTGGGGGTGGCTTAGCCCCTGGCCCAGCAGGGCAAGCTGAGGTTGCTCCTGTCCCTCCTGTCTCTCAGCCCTAACTGCAGTCTTGCTAACCCTGTGGTTTTACTGACCCCTGGCTCCCTGGAGGGACACCTTCAGTCTGAGTCTGTTGACAGGGTTGGGCCTCTGGGGCACACCCCAGCCCTCCTCTGGCCCCAGTGCTGGCCAAGCATGTCCCCAGGGAGACTGAGGAGACAGAGACAAGCAGGCTGAAACCCTCCCCTCCCTCGAGGCCAGGTTCTGGAGGCAGTGAGTGTGTCTGTTTAGACACAGGCTGCTCCCCGTGTGTGCAGCAGCAGGTCTTCTGGAACCTCCACGGGGGGCAGGACAGCCAGAGTCATTGTTGTGGCCAGAGCAGCTAACAGATACAAGCAGACAGAACAGCCTGGGGTTCTTGCCACATGCCCTGCCTGTGCCAGGTGGGGAAGATCCTCTGCAGAGAGCTGCCCCGGCCTGATCGCAAGCTCAGGCTATGGGTCCTCTGGCGCCTCCAGCCTTGCGCAGGGCGGGCCAGCATCCAGCTCGTACCACAGATGTGCTGACCGCTGGGCCCAGGGCTTAGGGTCAAGAATGCAGGGATGAGGTCTGCTGCTGCCCATTAGAGGCAAGACCAGTAGTGACACCAGAAGGATGTACTTCCTTGTACAGTCAGTCCTCACTATCGGGGCACAGCCTTCACTCCTGGTTCCAGCGTCTGCATCCTGGGGTTGTTTTCCCAGCTTAGCTCTCTGGAGTGAAACATCAGCACATATTTTTTAGAAAGTCACTGGCATTTCCCTCAGAGGCTGGAATTTGGACTTGCAGCCCTGGCGCCAGGGATGGGAGACAGTTGGACGTGCAGTCCATGGGCTCCGGGGGCCAGCAGCCACTAGTGGCCACTGTCCAGTGAGAGATTGGTGTGCCTGGTGATGGGTCTGTGCTCCACACGGGGTTGCCCCACGGCCTGCTGCATGAGCTTGACTGCCGCCCTGCTCAGGGTCCTGCCATCCCGGTGCTGAGGACTGGAAGAAGGAATTCTACCCTGTCATCCCAGCTTTTTATTTGGAAAAACTTCAACCCAACGTGAAATTCGCAAGGAGACCAGGATGAACACTACCTTCTCCCCCAAATTGCAAAAGTTTGCAAAACATACCAAAAGTGCTAACGTTTTGCTACATTGCCCCCTCTTACCTAGAAATTGTGACACTTTGCCCCTAAATTCATCCCCAGGTACCACCTGAGAGTAAGGCTGTCTTCACACAGCCACTGGGCAGTGGGCACACCAGGGGCGTTTCATGTCCATGCGACACTGTTTTATGATGCGTGGTCCCCGTGCAAGAGCCCAGTTGTCCCAGTGGTACCTTTTGTTGTTACTGCTTTGGTTTCATGGGAACAAGATCCTATCCAGAATCCCATGCTGTGTTTGGTCATTACATCTCTTCAGTCTCCTCTTATCTAGAACATTCCAGCCTCTTTTTGTCTTGTAAGATGTTGACGTATTGGAAGACACCTCTCTCGGTTCATCTGGCTGCTTCCCCCCGAGTAGGTCCAGCTGAGCTGGGGGCAGGCCGTTCCCTCCCCACAGCATCAAGAGTGGGGCCTGGGGGCCTGTTCATCCTGTGGTTTGTGACGTTAGCCCTGATCATGTGGTTAAGGGGGTGATTTCCACAGACTTTCCCACTGTATGAGTCCTGTTTGCTTTGTCATTAGTAAGGAGCCTGTGGTGGTCCCAGGGGACAAAGTACCCTCTTCTCAGCCCATGCAGTCAGCACCAGTTGGACAGTGACGTCCTGTGTCCCCTCCTACGGGCTTTCCTCCTCCCTTTCTAAACTGCCTTGAGGATGCAGTGACCTGTCACTACCGTGCACCTTGATGGGGACCTATGGCTCCCATGTCCCTGACTGACGGCCCCTCCTCTGAACACCTCCTTGCTTTGGCCCCACCCACTGCTCCCAGCTCAGCCGACTTGCTGCCCCAGCCTTGGGCCTGGCTGCTTCTCCCGGCTCCTGCAGCCGGGAAGGGCACCGAAATCCCTTTTCAGTGACTCACAGTCCATTTCTGCTAAACTCATTTTCCTGCCCCATCGTTCAAGTGGTGGTTCTCAAGCCTGAGCCTGCCCCAGTCCCACTGAGGAGCTGGGGACACCACTGGGCACTGGGATGGCGGTGGCGTGGGGCACTTTGGGGAATGGCTGCAGGAGCAAGGGCCCCTGGACCAGAGAACACAGAGGGTGTTGGGGGCAGGGGACCTGCAGAGCCCACTGGGGAAGCTGTCCAGATGACAGGAGACACCGGGGCTAGGACCTTGTGCCCTCAGCACCCAGCTGGAGAAAGAGCTGGCAGGATGGGATCCTGGCAAAAGGACCCAGTGGGGAAGCAGCTGAGGGAGCTCTGGGTAGTGACAATGGGGACCGGTGAGTGTAGACAGAGTGCAGTGAGGGTCTGAGGCACAGGGAAGTAGGCCACAAAGGAAACAGGCTTGGGCACCCAGCCTGGACAGGAGCCAGCTTGGCAGGGTCATCCCGGCACCTTCTACCTGGATGAGTTTTGCTGCCCCAGAAAAAGAGCCTGGGGTCAGAACAGACCCAGGATTCACAGCACAGTCCACTGGGCAGTAGTGATGGGGGATGCAGGGACCGGGGGAGCCAGAAGCGGGCACCCTGGTGCTGTCCCCAGCAAGGCTGCTCCTAACACTGTCATTTCCTCTCCTTCCCCACAGGCCTCAGGCCCAAGCCCAAAGCCAAGTGAGAGACCTCGGGCCGGCCTTGGCACAGCAGCGGCCGCTGGACGTGCTGCTGAGCAAGGTTCTTCTGGCTGAGAGTCACAGCCTGGGACTGGGCTCTGGGAAACCAAAACTCCATGCCTTACCCAGCTAGGGTCCTTCTGGAGCCTTCTTGGGGCCTTCCAGCCGGGACCATGACAGGCGCCAGTGCCCAGCCTGGCCTGGCGCCTTCCTGGACCACCTGCACACACCCAGCCTCTCATGATCTGCTTTCTAACGTGACGCCTGACGCACACCCACATGCACTATGGCACCCATGGCCTGCAGGGGGCGGGGCAGGTGGCTGTGTCCTGGGTCAGAGCCTCTAAGTGTGTACACCCTGCATCTCCCTGGTCCACAGCGCTGCCTTGCATCAGCTCAGCCTGTTTTCAGTCAAAATGCAATGCTTTTTGAGTCTTTGCTGTTCTGAGGTGGCCGAGTCCGGGACAGGTGGGTGGGTGGAGGCAGCCCATCCCCTTCCCATGGAGGCTGGCCCCCATCCCAGTATGTCCAGCCCCCACTCCCCAGCTGTGAGCTGCTGAGGCTGGAGTCTGGCAGGGTCTTTGACCAATAAAGAGCAAACCTGGCCCAGTCTGTGACTGTTGTGTTCAGAGGCTGTGGGGGTGGGAGGAGGGGCGTGGGTTTGTCGTGTGCACACGGTCGAGGCTGGACTCCCCGTCACTGCAGCTGAGTTGATGTGGGTGGGTGGGTGGATAGGACAGGTGGGGGCAGGTGAGTAGGGAGCGATGGTCTGCCCCCTCTGTGGAAGTGGGAACGGGCGGAGGGGCTCGTGAGGGAAGGCGCTGACTTTGAGGTGGATGTTCAGAGAGAAGGGCCTGTGCCACAGCCACACCCCTGCCTGGCCGGCCTCTCTCCTCGGTCCGCACCCTCCCAACAGCATCCGCCTCGCCCCCACCTGGCAGCGTCTCCCCACCAGACAGACAGTGGGCCCAGGGGATAAGGACCGGCGTCTCCACGTTCCATCCCCAAGGCTGGGTGGGTGGGCACTGTGGTTGCTAAACAAATATTCATTAAATTGAATTTCAGAACCATAAGTGGGCATCTGGGCTTTGGCTTTTTTGTCATTGTGACTCCCATGACAGTGCAGCCAGAAGCCGATGACAGCACTGAGAAGTGAGGGGACATGAGCAAGAGGAGACCGATTTTTAGCTGCTTCCTGGTGGAGGGAAGGAGAAAGGGTGGCGGAGGGAGGTCTCCTAGCAGGTGGCTCCAGCTCAGGAGGGAGGGGTGACTGTGGGAGCAAGTCCTCCCGGCCCCTCCTGCACCAGCCACCCACACCTGGACCCCTCCTAAGCCGTCCTGCCCAGGACCCCTCCAAGAAGCTGGACTCCCCAGCGTCTCTGGACCCTGCTGTCCATTTGCGTCCTCGCCCACCAGCCTGGGGTTGAACCAGCCTCTCCCCAGAACCTCCCTGGCTACAGTTAAGGGAGCCCTGGGACCAGGTGTGAGGCCACACGCACGAGGGTCACCACAAGTGTGAAGCTGTTGCTGCAGATCCTGCTTTCCCTTAGAGACACGTGATGATCCTGCAGCTACCCAGCAATAGTCACGCCTGCTTCCTGTGGACTTTCACTCACTCATTCATTCATTTACTCACACATTCACTCACTCACTCGCTCGCTCGCTCACTCATTCACTCACTCACTCACTCACTCACTCATTCACTCACTCATTCACTCATTCACTCACTCACTCACTCACTCACTCACTCACTCACTCACTCACTCACTCACTCACTCACTCACTCACTCACTCACTCACTCACTCACTCACTCACTCACTCACTCACTCACTCACTCACTCACTCACTCACTCACTCACTCACTCACTCACTCACTCACTCACTCACTCACTCACTCACTCACTCACTCACTCACTCACTCACTCACTCACTCACTCACTCACTCACTCACTCACTCACTCACTCACTCACTCACTCACTCACTCACTCACTCACTCACTCACTCACTCACTCACTCACTCACTCACTCACTCACTCACTCACTCACTCACTCACTCACTCACTCACTCACTCACTCACTCACTCACTCACTCACTCACTCACTCACTCATTCACTCACTCGCTCACTCA
>NW_007728112.1:141408-141721 GCF_000696425.1 Galeopterus variegatus | reverse complement strand
ATCACTCGCTCATTCACTCACTCGCTCATTCACTCGCTCACTCACTCAATCACTCGCTCATTCACTCACTCATTCACTCACTCGCTCACTCACTCAATCACTCGCTCACTCATTCACTCACTCGCTTGCTCATTCACTCGCTCACTCACTCATTCACTCACTCGCTCACTCATTCACTCACTCACTCACTCATTCACTCACTCGCTCACTCACTCAATCACTCGCTCATTCACTCACTCATTCACTCACTCGCTCACTCACTCAATCACTCGCTCATTCACTCACTCATTCACTCACTCATTCACTTGCTCAT
>NW_007728112.1:139756-140602 GCF_000696425.1 Galeopterus variegatus | reverse complement strand
CATTCACTCACTCATTCACTCGCTCATTCACTCGCTCACTCACTCAATCACTCGCTCATTCACTCACTCATTCACTCACTCGCTCACTCACTCAATCACTCGCTCACTCACTCACTCGCTCACTCACTCATTCACTTGCTCATTCACTCGCTCACTCACTCATTCACTCACTCACTCACTCACTCATTCACTCACTCACTCACTCACTCAATCACTCGCTCATTCACTCACTCACTCAATCACTCGCTCATTCACTCACTCACTCACTCAATCACTCGCTCACTCATTCACTCACTCGCTCACTCATTCACTCACTCGCTCACTCATTCACTCACTCGCTCACTCATTCACTCACTCACTCACTCGCTCACTCATTCACTCACTCGCTCACTCACTCAATCACTCGCTCACTCAGTCACTCACTCGCTCACTCATTCACTCACTCACTCACTCATTCACTCACTCGCTCACTCACTCAATCACTCGCTCATTCACTCACTCACTCACTCGCTCAATCACTCGCTCATTCACTCACTCACTCACTCACTCACTCAATCACTCGCTCATTCACTCACTCACTCACTCACTCAATCACTCGCTCATTCACTCACTCATTCACTCACTCACTCACTCAATCACTCGCTCATTCACTCATTCATTCACTCACTCATTCACTCGCTCACTCACTCAATCACTCGCTCACTCATTCACTCACTCGCTCACTCATTCACTCACTCATTCACTCGCTCACTCACTCACTCGCTCACTCATTCACTCACTCGCTCACTCATTCACTCACTCATTCACTCGCTCACTCACTCACCCGCTCACTCACTCACTCGCTCA
>NW_007728112.1:135559-139407 GCF_000696425.1 Galeopterus variegatus | reverse complement strand
ACTCATTCACTCGCTCACTCAATCACTCGCTCGCTCGCTCACTCATTCACTCACTCGCTCATTCACTCACTCATTCACTCACTCATTCACTCGCTCACTCAATCACTCGCTCGCTCGCTCACTCGCTCATTCACTCACTCATTCACTCACTCGCTCATTCACTCACTCATTCACTCACTCATTCACTCGCTCACTCAATCACTCGCTCGCTCGCTCACTCACTCAATCACTCGCTCATTCACTCCCTCATTCACTCACTCATTCACTCACTCATTCACTTGCTCATTCACTCGCTCACTCACTCATTCACTCACTCACTCACTCATTCACTCGCTCACTCAATCACTCGCTCGCTCGCTCACTCATTCACTCACTCACTCATTCACTCACTCACTCACTCACTTGCTCGCTCATTCACTCGCTCATTCACTCACTCACTCGCTCATTCACTCGCTCACTCAATCACTCGCTCGCTCGCTCACTCATTCACTCACTCACTCATTCACTCACTCGCTCATTCACTCGCTCGCTCACTCACTCACTTGCTCACTCAATCACTCATTCACTCACTCAATCACTCATTCACTCACTCAATCACTCACTCACTCGCTCATTCACTCGCTCGCTCATTCACTCGCTCACTCATTCACTCATTCACTCACTCAGTCATTTATTCACTCACTCAATACACATTTGCTTCTCCTGGAGTTCTGAGGAGGTGGACCCAGGGCATCTAGAACAGGCAGGACACGGTAAACAGCCCCCCAGCAACCCTGGTGAGATGGCACAGTGCTACTGGGGCATAATTTATGCACCGTAAATCACACCCATTGTGAGTGTGTAGTGCAGTGATTTTTTTCCAGCACACTCACAAGGTTGTGCAACTGTCACCATGATCCAATTTTAGGATATTTCTATCAACCTAAAACACTCCCTTCTGCCCATCAGCAGTCTCTCCCATCCCTCCGCCCAGCCCCCAGGAGGCTAATCCACTTTCTGCCTCTGGATCTGCCTGTTCTGGATGTTCGGTATGAAGGGGCTCCTGCAGCGCATTTCCTTTTGTGACTGGCTTCTTCCACTGAGCGTGTTTTGGAGATTCCCCTGTAGCAGCCGGTATCAGGGCTTCATTCGTTTTCTGGCTGAGTCAGTTCCATTGTGTGGATAGACCGCATTTTGTTTACCCACTCTTCTGTCCGGACATCTGGGTTGTTCCAGCTCAGGGCTTTTGTGAACAACGGTGCTGTGCACATTTGCACGCTGGTCTTTGCGGGGATGGATGCTTTCATTTCTCGGGGTAGATTCCGAGCAGGGGAATGCCTGCCTCACTAGCTAAGTTTATGTTTAACTTTTTAAGAAACTGCCAAACCATTTTCAAAGCATCTGCACCATTTTTCCTTTCCACTGATGCTATTGTTTTTAAGTGAAATAGCTCAGCTCTGCCCCCCACCCTGTCCCCCAAAAATCTT
The DNA here is from genome assembly GCF_000696425.1 of Galeopterus variegatus. Taxonomy (NCBI): domain Eukaryota; kingdom Metazoa; phylum Chordata; class Mammalia; order Dermoptera; family Cynocephalidae; genus Galeopterus; species Galeopterus variegatus. The sequence goes on along the minus strand of NW_007728112.1, from coordinate 137,941 downwards.
CAAGTAAAATTGAGCTGAGGAGTTTTGGACAGGGTAATTGGCACCCCAACATCTGCCTCTGGGGGGTAAATGACACTGGACAGATAAAGTCATCTCTCCACCTGCCTGGAGAGGTGGGAGTCGGGGATCATGTGACAGGCAGTGGGTGATTGCCTTTCCTAGAGCCCTGTTTCCTCACCACTCAATGAGAAGTCAGTTTAGTGGGTTACAACCTGCTGAAAAATGAATCAAACAGAAGCTATGGGAGTGCCTTGCCCAGTGCTGGTTCATGGGCTCAAGTGGACATGCAGACATCTGTGTCTGTCTGTTCTGGGCTACTGTGGACAACATGGTCCCATGGTGAGGGTGGCCCCCAGAGAGTGGACTTCATAGGTGGCCAAGCCCATGCATCCCTCAAGAGCCTTTTGAATCTGCAAAGCTTCGTCAAGGCCACACAGCCAGGCAGCCACAGTGCCAGAACGGGCTCCCAAGCCTGGTGACTGCTGTGCCGCCCACCACCCTGGTGACAGGCCCACTGCAGAGGGAGGGATTGGGTGGGGGTGTTCTAATTTGAGCTGGACCGTGTGACTGGCAGGGCCCCAGCTGTTGGGCCTGGACAGGGCTGTTTTTAGAAAAGCCCAGACTCCCCACCCCCACCCAGGCCCAGGGCTATTTATAGTCCTGGGCCTGGGGGTCAGTGCCCTAGCTAGATTGGCTCTGCAGAGCCAGCATACACCCCCACGGTGGGACGGTGGAGCGTGTCACCTGGACCACTGAGCCTCCATCTCACACCTGTTGATCCAGAGCCCCCAGGAAGGCTCAGAGCTGGTGCCCCCTATGGGGCCTTCTGCACCTCCCCCACAGAGGGGCGGACAACGACAGAAGCAGCCCCTTGTCTGAAACAACCCCTCTGCTCCTGGTGGGCTTTCACAGTGCTCAGTTTCTCTCATCTGGAAACCAGCAGACTTCCCATAACCCTCTTGGTTTCTCCGGCTACAATCCTGCCTCTACCTTGCCTACACAGCCGGCTGCTGTGCCCAAAATTCCCTCCAAGAAACCCCCCGCCCCACCAGGCTGCAGCCCCCTTGGGTTTCTGGTTGCCAGTCATGCAGGCCTGGCCCATCCTCAGCCTGCTCTGCTTCCCGCCCCTGCTCCAGCCACTTCCCAGGGGCTGGTGGCCAAGGTCCATGCAATAGACAACCCCCTCCCCGCCAGCCGTCACCCCCTAGTGGCACCCAGGAAGGCTGAGGATGTGCAGTTCACACAGAAAGACTGCGAATCTCTCCTGGGGACAATGGTGGCCCCGCTTGAGGTACCCCTGACTGCTCATAACCACATTATGGCATTTCCCCACAGTGAAGCTGAGGGAAAAGAAGCTTTAGTGTCTCTGCGTGAAAGAAGGGGGGACTGGGGCACAGAGGGGTGAAATGACATGCCCACCCATGGTCGGAGCACGGTGGGAAGCCAGGCTGCTCTGGGCCCCTCTCCCCAGGGAGAGGGAGGAGGGCGGGGGCTGCAGGGAGGGGTGGGCAGTGCCATCCTGTGCGGCACTAGAGTCATTAGCTGTCTGCAAGTGACCTTTGCCATGACAAGCCCAGAGGCCACTCCCTTCCTCATGGGGAGTGTCAAGTCTCCCTGGCCTCCTTGTCACCAGCCCGTCACCAGAGGTCAGTGGCCAGCTCCCAGCTCTTTTGTACTGAGAGCCCCCAGGGAGGGAGCCAAGGGCATGGCCTCCCAGCTCTAGGTGAGGCCTGACAGGCACTTCTGCCCCCAGCCCATCCTAGGTCACCTCCCCCAGCCACAGGCTAGCCCCCTCCAATCTGGGGGTTGGGTGAAACTGCACCTAGCTGGGAACACAGGATCTGGCAATCCGTCACCCTCCCTGTCTGCACCCCCAGTCCCTCAGGCCTGGGACAGGAAGGAGGTCTGGTGTGGGGCCTCTTGGAAACTTGGGCCCTGGTGGCTGCCACACATCCCTGGGGTTTGCTCCCTGCCAGGCCTGATGACCCTGACAGCACCAGTCCCTTAACCCAACTTGGGTGCCAAGGGTCAGAGTCCGGCTCCCTGCTGGAGCCGCCTGCTCACTACAGCCAGGCCGGGCACCACAGCGCGCCCTGGGGCGGACGCGGGGCCCCTGCGCGTCGGTGTCAGTGAGGGACGGTGGGCGGACACGCGGCGCGTCTCTCTGCGGCCACCGGGGGGCGCGCGCGCCCGTCCCAGGGACCCGGGGGTCACCGCGGGGCAGGTGAGCGCCCCGAGCGTGCGGACCCTCCAGGTCAGGCGCTAAGACGCAGCTCCCCTTTTGCAAGCTGTACCCCAGCCCCGTAGGGGACGCCCGCCCCGCGGTTTCTGGAAGCCCGAGGTCCTGGGCCTGGCGGGGGCCTGGCGCGGGCCTAGAGGGGT
>NW_007728112.1:109320-134886 GCF_000696425.1 Galeopterus variegatus | reverse complement strand
ATTCCTTGCCTCCCGGGAGCGCCTTTCCCAGGGGCCACCCCCACCCACCCCCGTACACACCCCACCCCCACACACCCTGGCTTCCCTCCCTCCACCAGGGCAGAGCTATAAATACAAGTTGCTGAGCTGGGGACACCCGATCCTCAGGCGGTGGGGAGTGCCATGGGAGTGACACTGGGCTCTCCGCAGCGGGGACCCAGCCCCAGGGTGGTTTGAGGACCCCCGAGACACCCCTCTTCCTCAATCTGCAGTGATCACCTGGGGCCTGTGTCTGGGACAGAGCTGGCCAACTCCAGGCACGCCTCAGTGCCTGGCTGTGGGGGCTGGGAGCTGCTTGCTGGGCACGAGTGGCCAAAACAGTAGCAGCGCTGCCATGGGCAGGAGCGGCTGGGGGCAGGGACCTGAAGGACGGTGTTCAAGAGGGGCCTGGCCAAACGTGGGGAGAGGGAGGAACCACAGACTTCTGTCCAGGGTGACCCAGTGGTTGGTAGTGTCCCCTGAGGGCCCAGGGCAGGGCCTCCGCCAGCTGCCCGTTCTCAGCGCCCCCATCTGTTCTGACCAACACTGGGCACTTTCTCGGGGCTCATGGGTCTCCGCGGGTCCCTGCCCCATGCCAGGCTGCCCACGCCACGCTGCCTCTGGGCTGACCCTGTGGGCTCAGGCACCACAGGGTCAGCTTTGGGCACGTGTGTTGTTGCTGTCGGGGTTAGAGCCACGCCTGGGGGCTGCTGCCAAACGGGGCGGGGGCACCTGCCCGCTCAGGCTCCATCTCCCTGGTTCTGTGGCTTGTTCCTGAGCTCCTGAGAGGATGGCGGGGGGCTCTGAGCAAGCCCCCACCACAGAAGGGAAAGGGCCCAGCAACCGGTTTTGCTCAGAGCTGTCTGGGCCACTCCTGCCTGATGGGGGACGGTGGATTCTTGGAAAGTTCTCTCTGCCCTAAGCCATAGCAAACAAGCCCATCCTCTCCTCCAAGACACCCAGGTCCCAGAGGTGGCCCTCAGACCCCCTGCTCCCCACACTGCACTCTGCCCCTGCTGCATGTGGGACAGGCCCTTGTCTCCCTGCAGCCGAGTGTGGGTCCAGTGCCTGCAGCTCCTCTCCCTCCAGCGTGTCCCCAGCGCAGGGCAGCCCCGCCCCCGCCCTGCCAGGCCTCTTTGCTCCAGCGATGACCAGAGTGCCCTCCCTGTAAGCTGCCTCTGCATGTCCGCCTGTGGCCCGTCTCTGCTCCTCACAGTGGCCGGAGGACTTTGCAGTACTTCCCATAGTGCTCATCTTGACGCTGCTCCACAACTGGGTCCTGTTCCACACCTGGGTCAGCAGGCCACGCCCCTGTCATACCCAGGCGTGACAGGACCGGCAGAGGGCAGAGCAGGCTGGAACCCCGTCACCCGAACTGGGGGCCCACTGGGTGCCCTCTCCCCAGCCCTACCCGCCTGCAGGCCCCTGGCTCCCCAGCGTCGTGGGAATGAACTGTGGCGGCCTGAGCCGACGATGTGTTCTCCCTCCAGCCTCCTAATCAGCCGGTGAGGCAGGATCCTTCCATAGAACTCCTTTACAGGTGGGGAAACTGAGGCTCAGAGAAGTTGCGGAATAAGAACAGCTGCTGTATTTGGAGCCCTCTCATGTGCTGCACGCTCACTGTAATCGTGCTGGCCCGGCCCTCTTGTCCCCACCCCGAGGGTGAGGTAGCAGCTGGGACTTCAGTGGGGCATCCGCGCTGGGCCCCAACTCAGCGCCTCCTCGAGGGCCAGGACATGTACCCTTCCTGCTGGGTGTCCGGCCCCAGCCCTCATGAGTGCTCGGGGACCCAGGCTGGGCTGTGCTTGTCCTCCCCTCAGAGGTGGGGGCTCCTCTCCTGACAGTGGCCTCGCTGCACCTCCCTGTTCTTTGTGGCCCGTGTCTGACCACCCCATGTTGTCAAAGGCTGGCAGAGTGAGGGTCCCGTCAGGTGCCCCTAGGTGGGCAGCTGCCTCTTAGGGTGTGTGTGTGGAGGCCAGATGAAGACACCAGGAGCCCAGAGGGCTTCAGGTGCATAGAGGCCAAACCTCACCGTGGGTTGGCATGGGACAGGAGCGAGGGGCAGAGGGAGCGGGCAGCGGCAGTACCTGCGGGGGCCACTGGGCAGGGACCCTGGCTGGCTGCCTGGAGGGTCAGCAGCTGCCGGCTCAGTGACCTGCCACTCTGCTGCCCAGCCTGCCAGTTTCCTCAGCCCCTGATGGGTCACCCGGCCTGTTATTTGGCCTGGGGCTGTTCCCCCACTGCAGCCCTGGCCTCTGGGTGGCAAGGCTGTGGCCCTGCCTGCTTCTAGCCGTCAATACCAGCAGGGCAGTCACTTGAGGTTCAGCTCCCAAGCCCTTGTCGCAAGTCGCTAGTGTGCTCACTCTGGACTCTGACGTCGCCCCTGCCCAGAGGTGGTCTGGGGCCGTTCCCTTCCCGTCCGATCGTTTGAGGCCAGAGGTCAGAGTGCACCCTGAAGCCCCCAAGGGCTTCCTCTCCTTCCAGAGTCTCCAGCCATGGGTCCCAGCTGCCGCGTTTCTTTGCCTCTGGAACCTGTTTCCCAGGCAGCCTCCCTTTCCCTTGCTGAACCCCGGTCGCGTGTCCCTGTGCATTCCCCCATACCTCCTGCCCACGCCCCCAGCAGCCCCCTCCTCTACCCCAGGCTGCTCTGGGTCTGTTAGGGGCTGTGCCCGTGCCCCCTCGCCCACAGCTCCACCTGCCTCCTCGTCTGGCCCCCACTCCTCTTTCCGCTCTGGGCTAAGTCTCTCCTGAGCCAGGTCTGCCTCCCGGCCCTGTGGCCACATCCCAGCCACCTCCTCTCTCTGCGGGTCCTGTGCTGTCCCTCCTCTGTGGACATTAGGGCCCTGAGCAACCCCTTCCCACCTCCTAGGAGGCCCAGCACCTCCTCCTGGGCTTCCTCTCTGTGTCCGCCGGCCCCATGTCCGGCTGCCCACCCCTCAGACAGGCCCCCGCGGGCCCGCTCCCTGGCTGCACGTCTCAGCCACGGTCTCCCCTGCTGCACCTGCCCCCAGCCCGGAGACCCCCAGCCCCTCCCTCCACCCCCACGTTACCTTCCTCTCAGTGCCTTGGGTTCCCTGCCCAGGACTGCGAGGCTCCTGCACACCCTGGTCAGGATTCAAAATCCGCCCCCTTCCTGCTGTAGTGCCCGCCACGGGCCCTGGGGCTCTCTGTGCCTGACCGTGCTCGGCAAACGGCTGTGCACGTGGCTTTCTCCAGGTTTCCTGCGTGAACCCATTGACTGTCCGCGCCTCCAGCTGCAGCCGGGGCTGGTGTCCAGCAGGGGTTGCCCTTCGGGAAGGGCCAGCTGCCCCAGGCTGGCGGTGGGGCATGAGATCGCAGGCGTTCCCGCTGTGTCCTCTGAGGTGTGGCAGCACCAGGCTGAGGGCCATGTCCTGTGGCTTGTGGATGCTCTGGGAGCGCTCTCCAAGGGGAGGATAAGGAAATGCTTTGCCTCTGCTCCAGGCTGCTGCCTTGGACCGGTAATGCCGCTGTTGCTTCCAGAAGCAGGGCTCCCCACCACCTCTGCACCCACTGATGGCATCGGTCGCTGAGCAGTGGCTCCAGGGGAGCGCCCTGTCGTCGTGGGAGCTTCTGTCCTGGGCGGCAGATAGGAGCAGATCCCGCAGGAAGGGAAGCACCACGGACATGGGCGAACTCCAGGACCTCCCCACACTGGGGGTCCCGAGTGCCTCTGTGCTAGGCACGGTCGTGGTACAACCCACTGTCAGGTACCAGGTGCAAGAGGTCAGGCCTCCCGCTCACCGTGGCCACGGGCAGGCCGGGTGCAGGAGCCTCGAAGCCTCCAGGGAGCCCTCGGGGAGCCCCCTGCCCCTCTCACTTGCTCTCCAGCCCCATGCCAGGGCGGGAGTGGACACAGAGGCGGAAGAGCCGGTCCCTGCCCCGAGTTGCTCACCATCCAGGAGGCAGAGATGCAAACAGCTCCCGCACTGTCCTGGCCTCCCAAGCCTGAGTAGGAAGCTGGACTAGGGAGGTGGCATGGCGGTGGCCAGCGGCTCAGCCAGGGACTGGGAGAGGTGCCAGTGAGAGCTGCTGGGGGAGTAGGAGCCACAACCCTAGAGATGAGGAGGTGGGGACAAAGGCCTCAGGAGCTAGCCCCCTGCCCCTCAGCATGGCCCCCAGTGCACACATGCACACTCACAAGCGCACACGCACAGCCTTCCCCTGGCAGCCTCCAAGGAGACAGAGTCCCCGGGCATTGAGAGGTGGTGCTGAGTCAGCTGAGCCCACCCCTTGCCTTTCCCGGTGCCCACAGATGCCAGGCCAGAGTGAGACGTGGCTACCTGCTGCAGGCCGGGAGAGAAGAGGCCCAGAGAAGCCACTGGTCAAAGGCGGGAGGCCATGGTGGCCTGCCCATGTGGATTGCCCATACGGTCTGCAAGCGCAGGGTCCTTAAGGCCCAGGAGGGGCCAGAATGGTGGGAGGACTGAAGAGGGACCCCCAGAGATGTACTGCAGGTGGTGTGGTGGTCCACACAGGCCTCCTAGATGGGCAGCCTGGGTAGGGCAGGAAAGGCTGGGGAGTTTGGGGTAAAGGTCAGCATCAGGAGAGGTGGCAACGGGAGCAAAGCTGAACCAGAGAAGGTGAGGAGGGGCCTGGGAGGGCCTCTCAGGGCCTCTGTTCCCAGCCCCAGGCCCATCAGGTGCCTCAGCTGTTGGGAGCAGGGTCTGTCCTGGAAGGGGCTTGCTGGGCCACAGCTGGGCCACGTCCAGCCGCAGGCTTCTCTGCTGCAGCTTGAGGGCTGCTGCTCGGCTCAGGGGCGCTGCAGAGCTGACAGCTGGGGTGTGACAGAGCCTGTGCCGATGGAAGGGCCTCTGCTCAGATAGTCCGGAGGGCGGGTGGGGCGGCTCAAAGAAGAGCATCTAGACGTGGGTTTGGGACTCAAGGCTGCCAGAGCATTGGTGTGCCAGGAAGGAGGTGGGACAGTGTGGGGCGGGGGTTAGGGGGTGTCTACATTCTGTCTGGGGACAGGTAGCCCAGGGAGAGGGTGTCCCTACTGGGCATGGGCCCCCAGCCCCAGGGAGGCCAAGGCTGTCCTCAGGGCCTCACCTTCCCTGACCTCGAGGGGGGTGGGCCAGCCAGACGCCCGTAGAGATGACGCAGGGGTCAGGGCTGAGTCAGATTACTGAGTGGAATCTGGCTTGGCCTTGGTCCCTCTTTATTTGTCCAGGGGGGAGAGAGCCCCCTCTCTTAAGCTCTCCTCCCCCAGGGCAGCAGCTGTCAGGGATGTCCACAGGGTGCCCAGAGCTGTGCCCCGACCTGAGGATCCCACAAAGGGAGGAAACTTGGGAGGCACCTGGAGGCAGGTGGAGCCTCATAGGCCTGGTGGTGGTGTCATGCCCAGGGCTCCTCGGACGTCTCTGGCCCCAGGCCCTGGCCTGGTCTGAGCCTCTCGGGGTGCAGGTCACTCAAGGCAGGTGCTCTGAGCCGTCTGTCATCCTGTCTTCTCTGTCACAGGGAGGTCTGCTCTGATCTGTCGTCTCGTGACTGGCAGACGGTGAAGGGCAGCATAGTGTGCCCATAAGTCTGCCACCATTCACGCCACAGCTGTGTGATGGCGCCTGTGGAGTTGTGTGATGTGCCACATGGGTGACCATCCAAGAGAGCTCGCGTGTGTGGTGTGGCACCACAGTGGGCTCCCTAGGTAAACGCAGGACTCCCTGCAGCCCCTGGAGGACCCAGAGTCGTGGCCGAAGGGTGGACGGGCCACGGCCTTCCCTGAGCTCAGCTGCCTTGGCTCTGCTTTCCGCAGCAGACAGGGAGGGCAGCCGAGGGCTGGATGGAGGGGCAGGTGGGACAAGCCCGGGATGTGTGTCATCACAGTGGTGCCTGGGCAGGGACGGTCCTGAGAAGCACGCACACCATCGGTCACGTGCTCCTGAGTGGCAGGAAGGATGTGGTAGGGGCCGCTGCCCAGGGGGCTTAGCATCAGAAGGAGGGTGGTGAGGACTCAGTCACAGACACCAATGGAAGGGCAGGACGCAGGGCCGGGCAGCCTGGGACAGGCAGCCCCGAGAGGCCTCCTGCGGGAGTCGATCCATCCCAAGGGAGGGTTGGGGCTGAGGAAGGAGGACAGGAGGGGGGGACTCCGGGCTGGGGGAGGCGCAGGTGCACCTGCGGGGGGCAAGCCCTGGAGGGCAGCAGATGGGGCCTCAGAGGCCGTGCCGAGGGGCCTGGCGTCCACCTGCAGCCAGGGCCAGCCCCAGCATTAAGGCCTCTGTGGATCTCCAGGGGGGATGAGGACTGAGCAGGGCACCCGCCTGGGTCTGGTCCTGGCGTTTCCCACATCAGGGCAGGGCCCCTCAGGGCTGTGGGCCTAGTTCCTGGCCTCTGTGCTCAGCACTTGGCCTGACCCGGCCAGTCCCCCCATTGGGGTGGCCCCAACTCATCCAGTTATTGAGGAATCGTTGAGACTAAGCTCTAAGGTGTTCCCACCTCCGAACCCCCCAGAGCAGCCTGGCCTGACACAGGGCTTTCCTCAGGGCCTGGGGGCCGACGTGGACCTGTGAGAGCTGGCAGGTGGCCTTGGGGGAGGATGCTGTCTGCTCACCATGCAGCGCACCAGCACGGCGCCCTCCAGCACCCGCCCACCCGGAGGGGGAAGCTGCGCGCAGCCAGGTGGACCTGGACTGGTGGTCTCATGTGGCTCTGCCTCGTCCTCACCACGACCCTGGCAGCCTTCCCTCTCCAAATGGTTTCCAGACCAGGCTGCAACCTGGGGCCAGCTGTGCTGGGCAGGTCCTAACACTGCCACCCCACGGTGCACCCTTTGCACGGCTGTCCTTGGTTGTCCTTTGCTGTGGGAACCCCAGGCTGAAGGGGAAGGAAGGGCAGGGGGATTCTGTTCCCCAGTCTCATCACCTGCCCCTGGGTGGCCTGACATTCCCGGACCCCACTGGGTGGGGGACGGACAGACTGGGTCTCTCTGGGGACTCCAGGGACTCTGTCATCCTGGACTCCACAGGGCTGCTGGGTGCCCCTGCGGGTCAGCAGTCTCCAGGCTCAGCATCCCAGGCTGGCTCATGCCCCCTGGGAGTGGACCACGGCCTGCACCTGGGCCCTACATTTGGCATAAGGCCCTGAGCTGGCACGGGCCCTGGGGTCATCTGACGTCCACTAGCCCACGGCAGGCCTGCATCTGTTCCTAGGTTCCCGTGTTTGCCCCCAACAAAGACGGGAGTGTGCTTGGCCTCAGCAGCTCAGTGTATGTGTCCTCAGGCCAGCCGACGTTGGCCCTGGACACTGGGAGAGGCGGGAAGGGGAGGAAGGGCACCCCCAGGGCATCTGGCCCCTGGTCATGGCAAACCCCACTTGGCCACCTTGTCCCTGGAGGCCTGCATATGAGGGAGGGCACTCCAGTCGGGGCTGTGCTGTAAAACTCTCTTCTCTCGGTTTCCCCATCTGTCCATGGAGACCTCACCCCCTGACAGCACCCTCCCCCGAAAGGTGGCAGGCATGACTATGGGCATGAAATGCTTTGTGAGCGCATGTAAGGGGGTTACTGCACGTGTACCCAGGCATGGGCAGACCAAGGAAGGGGGTCTCCAGGAGGCCACAGAGACCTCCAAACCCGGGGCCCATCAGAGTCACTCATGGGCCTGTCCCTGTCCTGAGAGACTGACACCGCATGCCTGGGGTGGGACCCAGCTGTCTGCTAGCTCCACAGGCAGTCTAGTGTCAGGCTGAGATATCCCCCTTGGCCCCCACTTCCTCCTGCACGGGGTGCCCATCAGCTCTGAGAACCCGTGAGGGCACGTGCAGACCACCCGTCCACCCTGCCCACCAGGCCTCCTTCATCTCCCTTCCCTCCCAGCAGCCCCCACTGGGGTCCCATCCCCAATGCCTGCCTTACATAGTGGCCCACCTGGTTCACCTCTCAGCCCTGCCTGTGCCTACCGTGGCACCTCTGTGGCTTCTGGCCCCGCTGCGTGCTCACCATCCCCATCTGCTCCCTGCCAGGCAGCCCCGTGGTCTCCACTATCATTTGCTCACAGGATCTGAGTCAGTTCAGACTCCAGCCACCTGAGGTCTCCCAGTGCTGGCTCAGGCCACACTGGCAGGGGCGACTCCTGGAGAGACTATGTGATAGGCATGGTGGCAGGGGCTGAGCCACACCTGGACCGTGGTGACTCTCAGGAGTCTGAGTTGGAGATGGGTTGGGACCAAGCTGGGGGAGGCTGCTGCTGTGGTTCCACCCTCCTGGCACTGTCACCGGCCGTTCAACTTCTTCAAATCATGTTTCAGAAGCTTCAGGGACAGACCTTCACGTGTGCATTTTAAAAACGTAACAGTTGTTTAGGGACCTCGTCCTGAGTGGTTTCCAGCAGGGACCATCTCAGACAGCTGGCAAAGATCACAGGAGCTGGGCCCAGTGTGGCAGGTGTTGCAGAAGTCGGGGCTTGGAGGCAGGAGAGGGCAGGACAGTGGGAAGATGTCCTAGGGCTCCAGCCCCGCTGTCTAATTTGTGGATGCATGAAGTGAGGTGGCAGAAGGGAAAGCCCCTGGCCGGGGTCTCCAGCATCTGCCTCTCCCTGTACCTGGGCTGCCTGCCCCTGGGTGCCATCTCACCAGCCACCAGGCTATGTCAGTGGAGGGGCTGGGCGAGCTGTAAATCTCATGTGGGAACAAGTGCTTGTGTGAGGAGGGGTTGGGGGACGGGGGCCACCATCATGGAGGGTCCTGCCTGGGGTGGGTGAGGAAAGGATATGTGGAGCCCATGCTGCCTGGCCTTGTTGGGGGAGGGGAGCCCTTGCCCCCAGAGCAAGGCAGAGAGCAGTGGGGTGTGGCTGGGAGAAGGGCCTTGGGGCCAGGGTCCTGGGGACGAAGTGGGCCCAGCAAGGGTCAGGACCAGAAGGGGAGGCCACAGTGTAGTCCGTGGTGCTGGGCATCAGCAAGCGTCCCTCCCCCAGAGGCCTGCTCACCCCAGGTGGGGCTGGAGGATGGGGGGGGCGCGCAGTGCCATCTAGTGACGGGAAGTGGGACTGGAGTCCGGGCGGGCTTCTGCAGGGGCTTCCTTCTGGCTCTGCCCGCCTGGCCCACGCTGGTCTACAGTGGTGGCAGGAAAACCCCCAAAAGGCACCACATGCCGTCCGTGCAGGGCTTAGCCTCAGGGCAACGGGCCATTATGGGAGAGGAGAGGCACTGCTGCTCCCTAGGCCAGCAAACGTGTGCACGGGGTGTGAGCTCTCCTGCCTGCCCCACAAGAGCAGAAGGTGGGGCAGGTGGGGCTCACCCGCTGGACCTCGGCCCCACTGAGCAGACCCCCAGGGGTGGTGACAGGCCACCCATGTCACAGGCAGCAGAGCTTTGGTAATTACCCTGCCCCAATGGGGCCCCTCTGTTTTATCCCCTGACCTCTGCCCGCACAAGAGGCCAATGTTACGAGCCCTTTGCGGAGCCTGAGTAAGTAGAGTCCAGGTTGGTGGAGCACTTGGGTAGTGGGGAGAGGGGGCTGGAACCTGCACCCCAGCCAGCCTACAGCCCACCATCAACATGCATTCCAAAAAAGAAGGGCGCCTGTCGCTGGGTATTCCCCAGAACAGGGCTGGCCTCAGAATTGCTTTTTCTTTTTTATTTTTAAATGGGAGGTGCTGGCCCAAAGGGAGGGGTCTCTGCTGAAGGGGACCGGGGCAGGTTGAGCTGTGGGGGCCTGAGTCTGTGCTTTTCAGAAGAGTTGGGCCCCCTCGTTCCTGCATCAGAGGAGGGAACCTAAGTGGGGATGCGAGGCTCTTAGCAAGTCCATGGCTGCAGGGATCTGCACTGAGCCACCTCCAGAAGGGGCTGGCACCAGCCTGAACCAGACGATCCCCAACCCAGTCCCCATCTGAGGAGCACGGCACTAACCCAGCCCTCTCCAGACACACATCAGTGCTGACCCCTGAACCAGACTCCACAAGTCCAACCACTGGATGGCACTTGAGAGTCTCCTGTGCCCACAGGGGCAAAAGAGGCCCCTGTACACCTGCCTTTGGAGCTGGCCCTGGAGTGAGTCGGCTCAGGTCCTGGGGGTCCTCAACACCCGGGCACCATCAGCTCAGCCAGGTTTCTGTTCCCAGGGTGGCAACAATGCTGGGCACACCGTGGTGGTGGACGGCAAGGAGTACGACTTCCACCTGCTGCCCAGTGGCATCATCAACACCAAGGCCGTGTCCTTCATTGGTGAGTGCCCTGCCCCCCCAAGTCTGCCCAGACCTGACCCTGCATGTCACCAGTCCAGGAGCCCAATGTGCAGGGGAGGGAGCATCACCAGCTTGGATGATGACAAGAAGCCCCCTGAGGCAGGAGGAGCCTGGGCTGGACCTCGGCCCCACCTGCCCACCCAGGCACTGCACAAGAATAACCTGTGCCACCATGGACCTTGGCCTGGGCTGGGGACAGACCTGAGAGGACACAGAGTTAATGCAGAGAGGGGCAGGTCTCATCCTCCATGCAGGAGCCACAGTGGCTGACCTGGGAGCCTGTCCTCAGCCATGCAGAGCCAGGACGCCGGCCCCAGCCTGGGCCATGGGTCTCTGCAGGGGGGGTGAGGGCAGGAGGCTCTGCTGAGTGCTCAGACTCCCTGTGTGTGTGTGTGTGTGTGTGTGTGCACAAGTCCGTATGCACATGTGCAGGTGTGTATGTGTACACAAGTCTGTATGCACGTGTGCAGGTGTGTGTGTGCACAAGTCCCTATGCATGTGTGCAGGCGTGTATGTGTGCACAAGTCCGTATGCACGTGTGCAGGTGTGTGTGTGCACAAGTCCGTATGCACGTGTGCAGGTGTGTATGTGTGCACAAGTCCGTATGCATGCGTGTAGGTGTGTGTGTGTGCACAAGTCTGTATGCACGTGTGCAGGTATGTGTGTCCACAAGTCTGTCTGCACGGGTGCAGGTGTGTGTGTCCACAAGTCTGTCTGCACGTGTGCAGGTGTGTGTGTGTGACAGGCCTGGCTTCCTCTGCATAGAGGCTGAGTCCATGGGGACAAAGGCTGTGCTTTCCTGACCCCGCCTGGCCATGTGCTGTCCCCTGGCCTGGGCTGCTGCTCCAGTGCCAGGCAGGCCTCCCTCATTCCTGGCCCCGCTCCAATCCACGCTGCAGAGGGACGGCCTCGCTTCCCTCCCAGCACGGCCTCTCCCTGTTGACCTCGCTGCAGTGGCCTCCAGGATTTCAAGGCTCTCTCTGTCTCTCCCTCACTCGGTCATGAGGCTCCCCTGCCCGTACTGGCCTCAGCTCTCAGCCCAAGACCCCTGGCTCAGAGAAGCTTTTCCTAGTCCCCGGGCCAGGCCCCTTTTTGTATTTTCCTTCCGGCTCCTTCCATGACTGTAGCAAGGCCATGCTTGTGACTCATCAGACCCCCACCCCACCGCACCCCCATCAGGAAGGAGAGGGTACAGGGGCTTCAGGTTTGTGCCCAGCACATGGCACAGGGTCTGGCCCAGTGCAAGGAGCGGAGGATACCGTGAGGACTTCTCCAGCGACCAGCCTTGTTCTGCTGAGCCCTGGGCCCCACTTGACAGGAACCAAGGCCAAGGAGGCCTGGCTTGACTGGGAGGGCCCTCTGCCCAGTCTCCGAGGCCAGGTCAGCCACCGGAGCCCAGGCTGGGCTCTCACCAGGGAGCATCAGTGAGGGCTGGCTGGGCAGCCGGCGGTCCCGATGGTGCCCTGCAAAAGCTGACTTCAGAAGGGGCAGAATGTGGCAGAATGCAGGCAGTGGCCCCTCAGCTTGCGACACTCCCAGGCTTCTGCCGCGTGGTTATTTCAGGATGCTATGGCATTTAGGTGACCTTTTGTGTTGTCTGTGGCTTGCATGGTCTCTGGGTCACTCCCATTTGGACTGATGTCTCATCTCCCTCGGCCAAGCCTGTGTCGTGGCCAGCCAAGGTGGGGACTGGTGGAGGGAGACGGGGTCCTCTCGGGGGCAGCAGGTGGTCTCCGCAGAGCTCCGTCTTAGAGGAAAGGGCTTGAGTTCAAGCTCGCTCTAGCCTGGACCCCACGCCCGTGCACTGGGTGACCTCGGGCGAGTCACCTTCCCTCTCTGGGCCTCAGTCTCTGCCCGTGTGGAACTTCTGTGTGGATCCCACTTCGGTTTTACACAGACAGACAGGAAAAGCACAGCTCCCTGGACGTGCTGCTCGGGCCCTGGGACCCGCGGGGACTGCACTTCCCCACAACTCCTGCTTCCCACTTTCATGCCGTTCTAAGAAAACCTAACGGCTTTACGGAGGTGTGACTCACAAGCCGTAATATTCACCCACTGTACAGGTACAGTTGTCAACCTCCACCGCAGTGCAGCTTTAGAACATAGACCCCAAACGTCCCCGCGTGCCGCTCGCTGGGAGCCCCGCTCCCGCCCGGCCCCAGCCACCGCTAGCCCGTGCCCCGTCTGCCAGTGTGTCCATGCTGGGTCTGGATTTTGTCTTTACCATTTTTTTATTGTGGTAAAACATACAAAAATGTAAGATTTACTGCTTTACCTTTTTTTTTTTAGTTTTTAATAAACTTTATTTTTTAGAGCAGTTGTAGGTTTACAGAAAAATTGAGAGGAAGGTACAGAGTCCCCACATGCCCCTGCTCTCCCCCCGCTTCCCCCGTCATCAGCAGCGCCCCGCAGAGGGGACATGGTTGTAGTGATGAACCTGCAGTGACACGTTCTCATCACCCAGAGGCCACAGCTAACGGTCAGGTTCACTCTTGGTGTTGAAGGTCCTGTGGGTTTGGTCCAATGTGCAATGACACATATCCACCACCACGGTTTCACACAAAACAGTTCCACTGCCCTGCAAATCCTCTGTGCTCCACCTAGTCACCCTCTGTCCCCCAGCCCCTGGCCACCACTGACCTTTCACTGTCCTCACACTCCTGGCTTTTCCCGAGTGCCACCCGGCTGGCATCACAGGGCGAGCTTTCTCAGGCTGGCTTCTCCCCGTGTCCTCATAGCCTGATAGCCCGTTGTTTTTAGTGCTGAGCAGCCGTCCATCATCTGGACGCCCCGCAGTCCACCCCTCACCCACCGCGGGGCATCCTGGTGGCTTCCAGGTTTGGGCAGCTGTGAACAAAGCCACCGTGAACATCTGCGCGTGGGTCCCGTGTGGACATAAGTTTTCAGCTGCTTCGGGTCGCGATTCCGGGCGCGGTCCTCACCACCGTCCGTCTCCCAAACTGACTCCCAAACATGACACAGCAGCTCCCCTCCCCCCAGCTCCCGGCACCCACCACTCCGCTTTCCACGACTCTGACCACTATAAGTACCTGATGACGTGGAATCACACGACATTTGTCCTTCTGTGACCGGCCTGTCCCACTTCGTATAACGTCCTCAAGCTTCCCCCATGTTGCGGCGTGTGTCAGAACTTCTTCCTTTCTGAGGCTGAGTGACATTGCATCGCACGGACAGACAGACAGGCTGCTGGTGCGTTTGTCTGTCCGGGGCTGCTGCCGCCTCTCGGCTACTGCCAATAGCTCTGCTGTGAGCATGGGTGTACCAGTTGATGCTGTTTCAAATACAAGTTTCCGAGTGTCTCTGGGGCAATCCGGTCCCTTGTGTCCATGTGTTGCAGGAAACGGAGTGGTCATCCACCTCCCGGGCTTGTTTGAGGAAGCCGAGAAGAACGAAAAGAAAGGTGGGTCCCCGCACCCCCGTGCTGGCAGGCACCTCGCCAGGGGTCCTGCAGCGAGGGACGGGCGGGGTGGCTCCTGGGAAAGCAGGGTCCTCGCCTGGGAAGCAGTGAGCTGGGCAGCCTAGAGGTTGCCCCAGTATCATGGGACCCGGCGATACCTGGAGACTAAGATTCAGGGATTCTGTGGACCTCCCAGGGACCCGGAATCTGAGCAAACTCCCCAGAGGACCCTGATGTCCAGCTGGGGTTGGGGATCACAAGGTCCACCCTGCCTGCAGGGAAGAATGTGCTTCCTGGGGCTCAGCAGGGCATCTGCTAGGCACACAGGCAGGCAGCAGTGACCGAGACAACAGGCCAGAGGTGCAGGCAAGTCAGACCCTGGGATGGGTTGTCTGCAGGTGGGGCAGGTGCACTCCAGAGGGTCTGTAGAGCCTCAGCCTCGGGGCTCAAGTTCAGGGCAGGCATGACGAGAGCAAGTAGAATCCAATCCTGAGGACATGGGTACTGGAGGATGCAGACGTAGGCCCCGAGGGGGACAGGTCACCTTCAGAGTGGCCGTGGTCAGGAAGAAAGGCCAGGCACTCAGACCAGCCCCCAGCTGCCAAGCCTGCAGCAGGTAGATACAAGCCTGGGGACACGTGGGTGGATGTCCTAGGGGTGAGGGTCCAGGAGCCTCAGCAAAGGAAAAGCTATGAGGGGAGGGCCCGCGGCCTGCTGTGCACCAGTGGTGACCCTCCCGGCCTCCGCCGTCCCTACCTCGATGGGAGTTGAGCGAGTTGGCCCAATTTTGACCCATCTTACCTGTGAGGTGCTGCACACCTGTGAAGACTGACTCACCTGTGCACCGTGTCCCCGTAGGTCTGAAGGACTGGGAGAAGAGGCTCATCATCTCTGACCGAGCACACCTTGGTAGGTTCCACACTGGTGGGGACAAGGGAGTATAGGGGACGCCCCCGCCACTACCCCACCGTGGCCAGCCGGCCACTCCTCCTCCACGGCCACCTGAGCTCAGGGAACATGGAGGCCTTCTTTGTTCCTGCTTTTAAAAGAGCTTCGAGGTGGAGGCTGGGTCGGGGATCACTAGCACCATTTTCAGATGGAGAAACTGAGGCTCGGGGAGACTCACGGTCACACAAGTCAGTGCAGAGCGGAGACTGAGATTCGGGACTCTGATGGTCACACCCCAGTTTGTCCTCTTCCAAACCTCGACCACCCCCTCCCCGGGAGACACGGGCATGTGGCAGGCCAGGCCCCCGTGCAAACCTCTGTCCTCTGCTTCTCTCTGGCTCTCTGGCGCCGTCGCCTGGCCCCGCAGTGTTTGATTTCCACCAGGCGGTGGACGGACTTCAGGAAGTGCAGCGGCAAGCTCAGGAGGGGAAAAAGTAAGTCGGTCACACACGCCTCCTCTGCTGCTAGCTTTCCAGTCCCACCAGGGCACATCTGGGCCAGGGCGTGATGTGGAGGGGGACATAGCGTCCATTGAAATACCAGGGTACAGCACTGAAGCCCCAAATGAGTCCACCACTCTCGGGGGTCACACACCACCCTCGCTGGCTGCCAGTGCCACACAGACCCCTGAGAAGCATACATGCCACACAATCACCTATTGTGTCCCCACAACTGCTGGAATCCTGAGCTGACCCTGGCTGCACACATGGGCCACAGGGAAACACAAGAATCAGGAAACGGCGTGGTTGCGAAGCAGTGGGCACTGGCCCTGCCCAGCCCTCTCACATGGCACCAGACCCTGCCCTGCACAGCCCACGGTCACCCCATTGTCCACTCATATTTATTAGAACCTTGGATGTATGGGGAACACAGGAAGGAAGCAGATGGGTGTCCTGGCTCAGAGAGTCGACAGCCTCGTGTTACATACTCACACACTCTGCACACACACACGTGCACTCACGTTGGCGCAAGTGTGCATGTGTGCACACTCTCACATGTGCTGTCACTCACGCATACACTCCTCATTCATGCACACTCACACATGCACACACACACACACGCACTTGCGGCTCCAGACATGGGAGTGAGCTCCCGAGTCACTGAGCCTGGGCCAGCGGTGCAGACAGGAGGGCACGGCACCCTCACAACAGGATGCACACAGCGTTGCTCCTGGTCCTGGGGAAGCTGCAGCTAAAGGATCCTGAGAACAAAGACCTTGGTACCAGGCAAGAAAGTGGAAGCAGAAATGCAGACAAGACAGTTCCAGGACAGAGGACACTGCCGGGGGACGAGGGGAGGGTGAGGGCTGGGGCTGACTCAGAACGATCTGCCGCCCACTAGCCCCTACACTCCTGAAAACTGGCCATTCGAGGGTCAGCGGGGTGCCCGTGGCTCGTTGGGGCTCTCGGTCCTCATGGCACCTGCTCCCCGTCTTTCAGTATCGGCACCACCAAGAAGGGAATCGGACCAACCTACTCTTCCAAAGCTGCCCGGACGGGCCTCCGCATCTGCGACCTCCTGTCGGACTTTGACGAGTTTTCCACCAGGTACCTGAACTGTCTGCAGCCCAAGGGGGAGGACTGGGAGCAGTGGCCGTGAGACCGTGGCTGCGAGGAGGGTCCAGCAGGGATGCAGTTCCGAGCATGGACTATAAGAGGGTCCCAATAATTGTCACCTGTCCAGATTCAAGAACCTGGCCCACCAGCACCAGTCGATGTTCCCCACGCTAGAAATAGACGTGGAAGGTCAACTGAAAAGGCTCAAGGTAGAGCAGGGCGTGGGGGCCACCGGGAAAGGGCGGGGCGGGCTTGGCGTCTCATCGGACGTTTGCTGCGCACCCACGGGCACACCACGAGCAGGCATTACGACGGGCTGGCCGCCTTCTCGGGGACGTGGCCTCGTTCTGCTGCTGGTTCTTTCAGGGCTTTGCTGAGCGGATCCGACCCATGGTCCGAGACGGTGTTTACTTTATGTACGAGGCACTCCACGGCCCCCCCAAGAAGATCCTCGTGGAAGGCGCCAACGCAGCCCTCCTGGACATTGACTTCGGTACGTCCCCTGGCCAAGCGGCTCCGTCCTGGAGGGCGCTCATGCCACTGAGCTTTTGGCCTGCCAGGGAAGTCCAGGCCAGCTGCTGAGAAACACGGAGCACATTGGGGGGTGTGGCAGAGCCGCCTTCCAAGGCCACAATGCCACCCACACCCATGAAAGTGATCCTATTGTCCCTAGTTTTCCTAACTTCAGCAGGGCAGATGAGTAGAAAAGGGCTGAGCTAGAGATGAAAGAACTGGGGCGAGAGGGGCCAGGACCAGGACTGGGGAGCCCAGCGAGGCACGTTAGAGCCAGCCCTTCCGACAGTCTCTACACCCCTGTCCCTGACCCCAGGGGCCACCACTTTACCCTTCAGCACCGAGGCAGCCTGGCCACCTCAGTCCAAGCTGGGAGCAACCTCCCGGCGCACAGTGCCCCATCCGGCCACTTCCCCAGGATGGGCCCTCAGACCACCAGCCTGGTGACCCCCGCTGAGGGGATATACAAGGGGTCAAAGCTCCCGCTGCCCTTTGCTGAGAGAAACCCTTGGGCTGGGGCGATCTGCAAGGGTAGCAGACAGCCCCCAACCCATTCTGTCTTGCAGGGACCTACCCCTTTGTGACTTCCTCCAACTGCACCGTGGGTGGCGTGTGCACGGGCCTGGGCATACCCCCCCAGAACATAGGTGACGTGTATGGTGTGGTGAAGGCCTACACCACGCGCGTGGGCATCGGGGCCTTCCCCACTGAACAGATCAACGTGAGTCCCCAGCCCCTCAGGACCACAGGGGGCACCTGGGGTGAGCAGTGATGGGGTGGGGGCTGCAGGGACCCTGCTGGTGCCACTTCCCACCTTCCAACAGGGCCCTTCCTACTGTGCAGGCAGGGGGATTAATAAGGGGCATTGCAGATTGGCATGTTCCAATAGCATTGGCACATGAGCTCACATCACGCATGTATATGTGCACATGCAACAGATACCTGCATGACCTTGTTTCCCCCAGGAAGTGGGTGAGGCCCACGAGCAATGGACGTGCCTTGCAGCCCCCTTAGGCCACCCTGATTTGTGGCAGCTCGTGGACCTAGCTTGGTTCAGAGAGGACCCTGTGTGCTTCTCTTGGGCCCCAGGGAGTCAGGCCATCTTTGTCCTTCGGAGGCCTTGTCCAGCCTGGGCCTCCATCCCAGCCAAGCTAGAATTGGGTCTGCAAGCAGAGCCACCACCTCCCAGCTCTCCAGCCTTGTGAGCGTTTCTGGGAGCTCCTGCGCCACAGCGTCCTCGGGAGGCCACTGGCCTTCCTTTTCCAGCCTAACCCTGCGACCCTCAGCAGGGCAAGGACATGGGCTCTTGTGGCTGATCAGGGAGAGACATCAGGTGCCACAAGAGCCAGGGCAGGAGGGGAGGACACCACATCCAGTGAGAGCAGGGGGCACAGGGACAGGTGTCAAGACAACCTTGGGAAGAGGAGGAGAAGGGAAGGTGGGAGCACAGAGTCTGGCAGGCAGCCGCGGTGCCCACGGCAGCTTGTGCATGGGCCTTCCGCCCGAGGGCCGACCATTCTGTTCTCCCACAGGAGATTGGAGACCTGCTACAGAACCGCGGCCATGAGTGGGGGGTGACCACGGGCAGGAAGAGGCGCTGTGGCTGGTTAGACCTCATGATTCTGAGATACGCTCACATGGTCAACGGATTCACCGCGTAAGCAACCCCTCTGGCAGCCTTGCTGCCATGTGGCTGTCCCGCTGCCCATCCTGACTCCCCTGACACCCACAGGAGCAGGTGGAGCTGGATGTAGGGCTCAGGGCCACACAGTCCCCCAGGTGGGGTTCCTCCTCCCCTTCCCCACGGCGAGGCGGATGTTCGGTTAGTGATGTGTGCAGGAAGGTGACTTAGACCGTGAAGGGCAGAGGGTGTCCTGGCACTTGGGAGAGGTTAGACTAGTTCATGGAGAGGTGGGAGGTAAATCCAGATCAGAAGGGCCCACACTTCTGTCCTGGCGGAATCGAGAGTTCCTGCCACGTGGGGTGCAAGGACTTTGCTGCTCCTAGGGGGCCTCTGGCTTAGTCAGGATTTCCAGCTGTCAGCCCTCCTGCTCAGCGCTGGGCAGACTGGGCCACAGGGCACAGGAAGCAAATTAGATGTGGATGCCTTGCTCTTGGCTAGCACAGGGCAGCACTAGGGCCCCAGACATGGCCACACGGGAGGGAAGATGTGGCCAGAGCTGCGGGCAAGCGGTGGCCACCGTGTTTGGAAATGGTGGAAAGACTGGCTGGCACAGGAAAAAGTGGAGGCTGTGAGAACAGGGCACCCAGCAGGCCATCAAGGTGGAGGGACTTGCAGCAGAGACAGGCACAGCCTGGCGGCAGAGGCCCCTGCTCACGAGCCTGCTGGTCCATTGCATTTTTCTGGGATCGCTTAATCTTTATTTTCCATTCACCATAAATAACCAAGGAGATACAAGAGGGTGAAAACCAACGAGAAGGAATCACAGTGTTGCTGACCATGTCTCCTGTTTGTCTCCATCTTCTGGTTTTGGACAGGCTGGCCTTGACCAAGCTGGACATCTTGGATGTCCTGGGCGAGATCAAAGTCGGCGTCTCGTACAAGCTGAACGGGAAGAGGATTCCCTACTTTCCAGGTACGGGAGTGAGGTGGGGCTTCACTGGAGACGGAACAGACGCCACCTGGGGTTTCTCAGGGATGAAGGGGAGGTCCCGCCTGTTCAGCAGGCAAAGGGCGAGGGTCTTCACAGTTCTCCCTACGACCATCCCCAAGGAGGTCTGGTGGGGCTCAGGGCAGCCATAGGCACCTTCAGGGAGTGGCTCAGGGGGACTGGCCTGGGTTGGCAGGTGGGAGCCAACTCAGCTGTTTCCCTGGGATCCTGAGGAATCTTCACCCACATCAGCGTAAAGGGCCCCCCTCCAGGGAGTGTGGGGACACTCACATGAGTTAGCGCACGTGGATGGCTCTTGGAAACCTAGAGGTCCACATGAATACAAACAACGGCTATTCTATCTAAGGAGGCACACCTTCCAGGTAGATTATTTAAGACCTAACAAGGAATTCTGTGGCCATGATACAGAGGAGATGCTATTTTCCTGGATTTCCCAGTTACCTGTGCCTCTGGACTTACCCCTCAACCTCGGGCCTGGGCCACGTTGTGACCCTCCCACCACCAGCTTCCTCTCCAGGGGTGTGGGCCAATTGCTCTGCTCGTCCCTTCTGAGCATACCTGTGCAGACCCAGAAGTGCCACCTGGCTTCAGGAGCCGTGTGCATCCTTGTGGGCAGCGTCTGCTGGCCCTACTGACCCCTGACCTTTGAGAAGGCACACTGCTGAGGCCTGCAAGTCTCCTCCTGGTGGCCAGGTCTCCAGGGTGGCAGGTGAATGTGGCATGCCCCTAAGCAGACACTGCCAAGCTGCTTGTTCCAGCACCTTCCATCAGTAGGGGGCGGGTTGGCATCTACTGTGAGTCATGGTGTGCCAGCTCAGAGCAGGAGTCTCTGCCCTCAGGAGCTGATGCTCCGGGGGGATCCTGTACTGCTTCAGGATTCTAGAGTCTCTTAGAACATCCACATGGGGCCTCGCAGCTCCTCAGCTGATGTCACCATGGAGGTTAGAGCAGAGCAATTAGTGCACACGTGCCCAGGGTGGACTCATCGCCTGTGTCCGAGCCCCACTGTCATCCCCTGCTCACTCCCTGCTGTGGGAAAACCAAACAGAGTGACCTGCCAGCCCTCGATGACTTCCTCTCTGCTACGTCCCTTGGCAAGCAGCCCCAGGGTGGCGTTGCCCAACATTGGCTTCCCTGATGATGGGAGCAAGTCTGTGGGACCCCATTCATGCCCCATGTGTTTCTCCAGCTAACCAAGAGATTCTCCAGAAGGTTGAGGTGGAGTATGATACGCTGCCCGGCTGGAAGGCAGACACCACAGGCGCCAGGAAGTGGGAGGACCTGCCCCCCCAGGCCCAGAGCTACGTCCGGTTCGTGGAGAATCATGTGGGAGTGGCAGGTGGGTGCCCTGTGCCCCTGGCCACTCCTCCCTGCACCCTGTAACCTGCGTGCCCCAAAGGGCCCACATCCCAGCGCGGAGCCTGTGAGCAAAAGGGAAGCCACCCGAGTGACCATCAGACAGCAAGAGGAGAGGGGGGCCCAGAGCTGGCACAGGTGCAATCACAGAACATCACCTTGGCAGCTGCCCGGGCAGGTGCTGCTCCCAGCTAGGGGGTGGGTCCCCAGTGACCTTGCCAGGAACAGCCACCTCTCGGCTTCTAGGACATACCCACCTCTGTGAACGTGCACGTACTCCCCATGGCAGGGGGATGTGCACCTGCAGGATAGCCAGCGTCTAGCATGCGATTTCCGGGGCGGGGGCTACTGCTTTCTGCTGCACATGGATTAATGCCCCCCAACCTTTATAATTTAAAAATTGGAAATATTTCCATTTGGAGAAAAAAATAGCCCCTTTTACCAGATGAATTACATAAAAAGATGTGACACTATGGAAAATTTGGTCTCCTGAGCTGTCTGTTCCTGGCGTGTACTGTAACGACTCGCGTTTGTTCTTCCAGTCAAATGGGTCGGTGTCGGCAAGTCAAGAGAGTCGATGATCCAGCTGTTTTAGCACAGCGGGAGCTGGTCCCTACAGGCTGCAGCAGCGGCCGTCCCTGCGTCAGCGGCAGCAGTCACGTCCCCCAGCCATCATCACAACCAACACCGTAAAGAAAGAAACATGAAAACAACTTTCAGTACTTTTATATGTCTAAGCCTTCAGCTGAACCCACTGATTTCTACAATGACTTTAAACTTCTGGAGCCAGCATTGTGACCATTTTTTAAAATTTTGCGACTTAAAATGAGCCAGAGTGCTCAAAACAGAGCCCTGCTATGACACGCTAATTGTCTCACGGTTGTGTGTACAGTTGGAGCCATGTTGTAGTAAACACATCCAACCCCGCCGAGCGGCAGTGGCCATGAGACCTG
The DNA here is from genome assembly GCF_000696425.1 of Galeopterus variegatus. NCBI lineage: Eukaryota > Metazoa > Chordata > Mammalia > Dermoptera > Cynocephalidae > Galeopterus > Galeopterus variegatus. The sequence continues at coordinate 113,295 of NW_007728112.1, read as the reverse complement.
TGCTCTGACTTTGTCCTTGTTGCTTTAAACACGCAAAGGTGACGGTTCCCGAGAGTCTGCATGACGCAGCTTCCTAAGAGCCGCCTGCATTTTGGGTATCACGCAGCCAAGCCACGTGTTTGCTCAGAAAACAAAATGGACCGAGCTCATGCAAGAAAGACCAAGTGCATTCAATATGCTTTTCAGAATGAAACATGTAAACAAATCACTGTGTAGACCTGTTACCAGGTAGGATGTGCCAGGGCTGATTCAGGGTGGACTGTCCTTCCTGCCCTGGTGACAGAACCCACTGGCATCCCCCCTCATTAAAGTTGGAAACACTTTGTCATCATCCCTGTGAATTTCATTTGATTGAATAAACTACTTCTTAACTGACCAAAGCTGCACTGAGCCTACTGTGCTCGCCTGGACGCTGAGTAGCCTCCCTAAATCACATGTCGGCATTTGGGTCAAACTGTGAAAAATGACCGCCCTTTCAGTGCCCTTTCAGAGAGACCCCAAGTCTGCCGGGGTGAGAGCCAGACGTTCTGGCACTGAGCATGTCAGCTATGCTCACGCTGCTGAAGCGCCAACTGGGCTTGCTTTTGGGGGGATACCCCAGCCTGGGCTGGCTGCTCACACCCTGGGAAGCTAACTCCGGTGACAGGGTGGGCGGGCTGAATTCTGAAATGCCTGTGACTCTAGGCATGTTAGCAAACTTCACACAGTGCCCAGCATGGCCTGTGATGTGAAAAACAGGAAGCACTTTATGCAACTGCTTGTTATCCCCCTCGTCCCAGGCCACGTGGGGACGCTTCCTTCTTGGGCCTTCTCAGTAGTGCATCTGCTTTGGGGTGGAAGTGGTGGCACAAGCAGAGACCATTGTTTGAGTTTTCCAAGAATCGTTTCTTCCATAATACAGCAAAAGGGATGGAAGGAGAGAGCCCTGGGGCAGGGGTGAGCTCTCGCTGGTGTGACTCCGTCCCCAGGCCAACACCATCCTCCTGGGGACAGGGATGGTGGTGTCACTTTCTGAGGTGACTGTCTTGTAGCACCTTGCTAGACAACAGAGAGATGCACACTTCAGCCAGAGTAGACATTTTTCAAAAGAAAAAGAAAATCTTTTCCTTCTATGTAAAAAGCTGCAAACCAGGTGCAAGTTTAACCTGCCACTTAAATTAGACAGCTGCAGAAAAGTTTCCACATCCATAGTTTGTAGGAGCCACTAAACCCTCCACATGAACACAAGGTGTTATTCTTCCATCTCTGGATAACATCTTGAGGAGGCAGGCGCTATCATGTGCCTGTAGAGGTTTCCCAGGGTGAAGGGACACCAGCTCAGAGGGGAAATGGTTCTTTCTGGTGTTGACTCTCTCACCTTCATGTGGGCAGGAGGCGCTGTCATCCCAGCAATGGGTCAGTACAGACAGCGGGTGAATAATCTGGGTCCCTACCCCTTTTGTCAGTACCAGATGTTTGAGGTTCTGAGTGGATATAACAAACCCCACTTTGCATGGATAACACAGCCCCAGCGTTGATGAGGCTGTAGTCATCTCTGTCCAGTACCTGGGTGAGACAAATTGGTGATTTATCCCTGCAGTGAATTCGTATAATGTTATGTTGCCCCGGCACCTATTTTGAATATAAACTGGACGTTCCTGTACCAGAGCAGGGCTCCATCTCCCCTGACACAGTTCCCTGTTCTCTACCTCCTCCCAGTTCTTCATACACCCGCCTGCTGGTGACCACCTCCCTCTGGGACAGCCCGATACAACCTACGTGAGTCTCCCCACTGGCCCGCACACCCCACACGGACCCAGCAGATATGCCAGTGACCTTCCTAGGTCACAGCATACCTGCATGGAGCTCATGCCCATCTGCTCTAAACCCACCAACCGGAGCTCCCCGCAGGAAACCTGCCGGGGTAACACCCTAGTCCCCCATAAGGGCTCCGGCCACAGGTCCTTCTCTTTCCCCTCCTCTGGCTCCCCGCCCACTGGTTGAGCGTGCACGTCCCTGATGCTTCCCCTTCCCGCTGGATGCAAGTACATACAATTTCACCATAAATAAGTTACACCCAATTTAAAAGTTACTAAAAGTAATATGACATTACTAATCTGTGGAACAGCTAAGATGATATTTACTTAAAATTGTAGGCCCCTGAGGTGACTTGGATTAAACATTCTAGTGAATCTATTTCCCGCCAGTCCCACCGGTGCATTTGGTGGGGGGGCAGTCTTGTCACACGTCTCCTAAGAAAACAGAGAGTGCATTCCTTCCTCCACCCACGGAATGTCCACTTTCAGAACGTCCGTGTTTTGGAGGTCAAAATGTGCCCCTCGGCAAATGCTTTGCATGAGCTCGGTTCCCAGCCAGACCATTTTCCCCAAAGCATCTCCCACCCCAGGCAGGGAGGTCTTCTAGGTCTGTGTGTTTCCACAGCCCCCGTGATTCCCCTTTTAGGACACTTGTCCTGCCAGAGGGCAGTGACCCTGTGGTCTTGACTCAAAACCACCCCCAAGCACCTAACAGACCTCGGCACTTGTTATAAGCTGAATTGTGCACTCCCACCCCAATTCATACGTTGAAGTCCTAACTCCCAGTGCCTCAGAATGTGACAGTATTTGGAGATAGGGCCTTTCAAGAGGTGATTAAGTTATAATGAGGTCATATAGGTGGATCCTAATGCAAATGACTGGTGTCCTTACAAGAGGAGATTAGGACACAGACACGCACAGAGGGATGACCATCTGAAGACACAGGAAGAAGACGGCCGTCTACAAGCCAGGGAGAAAAGGCTCAGCAGAAACCAACCCACCAGTACCTTGATCCCAGACTTCTGGCCTCCAGAACCATGAGAGAATAAATGTGTGTTTAAGCCACCTGGTCTGTGGTGCTTTGTGACAGCAGCCCGAGCAGATTCGTGCAACATTAACGGGCCCTCAATAAGTATTTCTTAAAGTATGATCAGACTGAAATACTAGAGTCGAGAAGACCTCTTTATATCACAGTGTTTTGCACCTACTGTGTCTTACAAGATTCTCAGGCAGTTTCAAATCTGAACACAAAAAAACTGCTAAAAATTCCAAAGATCTGTTAAGATTAAAAGCAATGCTCTCTGGGAATTTCATCTACTTCTGGGACAAAACAAACCGAGTGTGTGCTTAGTCACAAGTGACTCTAGAACTGGGTGATTTTCAGTCATTTTCCTGAATTAGTACAGAGACACGATTATGCCATCGAGGTGGCAACGAACTTCGTAGAACGCCGTCCCCACAGAGGCAGGTCTTCCGAGGACACAAAGGAGAGCCTGCAGGAGGCAGAGCACAGGAGGACACGTTTAAGCCAGACGGCCGGCCAGGCTTCAGCGCCGCACGTACAAAGGAGCGTCACTGCCTTTGAGGAAGTTTCGTCAGCTGTGAAGTGATGTCCTGTGTGAGGTGGTTTGTACGGCCTCCATGAGTCAGCTCTTGACACCAGCAATACAGGTTATAAAGGGGCAGGTTATTAAAGGACACCAGGAGGAAGAAAAAACGTCCACAGCGAAGAGCACACTGCAGGACAAGGGACACTGTTTCTGCACCAATCAGTGCGGGAGGGAAAGGAGGGGCCTCTGGTAGAGGGACCCCAGAGAAGTGACAGCGTGGGGACCAGTCGGTGCAGGAGGGAAAGGAGGGGCCTCGCCCTTGGTATGTCCTGCGCCGCGCCTCACACCAGTCCCATCCCCGCTTCACGGTCCCGACCCTCGGCATGGTCCCAGGCCTTTCCCGACAGTGCGCTACTCCCGCCTCTGTCGTGGCCTCCCCCAATCCTGCGCGGGCTCCGCCCCGATGTCACTCCCGGCCTATCCTGCGCCGCGCCTCACGCGAGCCCCGCCCCCGGCTCGCCCGTCCCCACCCTCCCCCTGCCTTTCCCGCGCCGCCGAGTCCTGCCTCCGACCTGGCCCCCAGCCTATCCCACGCCGCGCCGCGCCGAAGTCCCGCCCCCTATCTCTCC
>NW_007728112.1:100052-108975 GCF_000696425.1 Galeopterus variegatus | reverse complement strand
GAGGTGGTAGCTGCGGGCCCCGCGGCCATGCCCAAGCGGGGCTGCCCCTTCGCGGACGCGGCCCCGCTGCAGCTCAAGGTGCGCGTGGGCCCGAAGGAGCTGAGCCGCGGCGCGTGCGCCGAGCGCTACTCGCGGGAGATCTTCGGTGAGTGCCGGGCGCGCCGCTGGGCACCCTCAGCGTCCTCAGCAGGCGGCGGCCTGAGCAGGGGCTCCGGGGTCCCCGGAGCTGGGGCCGCGGGGAAACGGGCTGCCACGCCGGGGCCTGGGGACGTGAATGACTTCACGCCCTCCTTCACGGGCCCGACGGTCACCGCCCCACGGTGAGCGGGGCCTCGTGCCGCTTCCTCAGGATGCCCCGCTCTCTGCACCTGGGCCCTTCAGGCCCGAGGACAGGGTGGGGAGAGGGGTGTCCCGGATAGAGTGAACCGGCGAAGGTGCCTCTTCTGACCCGGGAGGTATTGTGGAGCACGCCATCCCTGCCAGGCATTGCAGCCGGCCCGAGACCCAGAGGCAAGGAAGACAGAGCTGGCTCCCCCGCCTAGTGGGGGAGACCAGCAGAAGGAGTCGCCAGGGGTGAGTAGGGCGGGCACAGATTGCTGTAGGAGCACCTGCAGGGGTGTCAGAGAAAGTCTCCTGAGCAACAGTCTAAGCCGACTCGTGCAGGGTGAGTACAGGTTAGAGAGGAAGAGTGAGTCCAGGAGGCTGGTATCCAGTTCAAGGTGGGACGTGAGGGCGGTGAGCCCACAGGCCTTCTCGTCGGACTTTCTCATGTCGACTTGTAGGCATGTTAATATTATCGATCATCCCTTTGACTGGGGCGGTTAACTCTCCACCGCAGGTACAAAGTGAGGCCTACCTTACCTAGAGCACCTTGAAAGTGACCAGAGATGTATGTCATTGAGAGGTGCCGCTCGTGCCTTGGGGGTGTGGGAAAGAGCCCAGCCTTCAGAAGGACCCCTGTCCTCGAGTTCTGGTCCTCTTCCTCTGGCAGCTTCTTCCCCAACATCAGCAGTTGCCCTGCCCTTTCTCTCCTGCACCAGTGTTACAAACTCAAGTGCTTTCCAAGGCCATGCAGGTGATAAGATGAGGGAAGCCGTGGGATCTGCAGCTGAACTGCATGTGTGCGCCCTCTCTAAGAACATTCAAAGAATTTAGACACTTTGCAGGCAAAAAAGAATTAAATAGAAATGGGGACTAAGGCCTTTACCCTCTCCCTTGAGCACCCCCATCCTAGAGCATTTGCAGGGGCTTGTCACTCACTGGGCCGGGTCAGGGAGGGGTACTGGGCTCACTGGGCATTCCATGGTAAGTGCAGGATGCCCAGTGTGAACTCAGCTGTCACCCTGGTGTCTTGACCCTGGATGGACCACAGTCCTTGAGAACAAGGATTAGCTTCGTCACGTGGCCCCCCTTCCCCCCATTTTGAGCCCATTGTAAACAAGAGAGGGGGATGAGACACAGGGTGTAACTGAGCTGTCACCAGCCACTCCATTTGAGTTACCTTATGAGAGTTGTTGCCGATTTCACGTAGAGCCATGCAGAGTTTCTAGGATTTCTACCCTGGCAGTGTTGGGGCGAGGTAGAAAACAAAAAAACCAAGCATCTCTGGGTCTGGCACCCAGGCATTTGATTTTGTAAAGCTCCCTGGGTGACCACCATGTAGCCTGATAGAAAGCCACTTCAGCTCCCAGGAATGGGTGGGTGTCCAAAAACCACAGAGGTCAGGAAGAGGCTGGGATACCTTTGTTAGGAGCTGGTGGCTGCCACGTCTTTTGCCGGTAGCCCTGCAGTAGTTGAAGATGATGCAAACGGGCCTCGGGCTGTAGGCCCAGCCAGCTCTGAGCCTCGGCTGCTTCCTATCTCCTTGCGGGGGCACCTGTTTTTGTGAATGAACGTTCCACAGTGCAGAGCTTCCTCTGCTCTACACAGAGCCAGCTTGGAATGAGGAGTGCTGAGAGGGGGGGGAGGCAAGGGGCACAAGCCCAGCGAGGTTAGGCCAGCTGGGAGGCCGCATACTGGGTGTCATTGCATAGTGGCAGGAGAAGGAGCTCTTGTGTGGGAATCAGGTGGGGCTGCAGGCTCAGAACCTTCCTGGAGGAGGTGGCAGCTGAGCCACGTAAGGAGGGAGGGAAGAGCATGTAGGCAGAGCAGGAGCCAGCTTGCCAGAAGACAGCATGGGCAGAACACAAAGGACGACTCACTGTGACCACCTGATAGGGCCTTTGTGAGGCATGAAGGACCAGATGGCTGTGCCAGGGCCTCTTATGCTGCACAGGTGTAAACGTGAGGAATGGTTTATCTTCCCCAGAGAAGACCAAGCAACTCCTTTTTCGCGGAGCACAGGCCTACATGGACCACACATGGGATGAAGGCTGTGCCATCGTTCTCCTGCCAGAGTCCCCGAAGCCCGGCCCCACAGGGGCCCCGCGGGTTGCACGTGGTCAGATGTTGATCGGACCGGATGGGCGACTGACCCGGGGCCTTCTTCAGGCCTCTGAGGGTGGTGAGTGCCACTGAAGGTGCAGGGCGGAAGCGTGTTTCTCTATTCACAAGATCGTCTGCCTGGGACTTTTCTGACCTGGGCAAGTGGGAATGGGGCCAGAGTGTGAAGTCAGGCCGACATGGGGCTCGGGTGGCTCGGAAAGCTCCTGTCAGGAAGAGTTCTGACCTGACTGAAGTCCACTGGAACTTGTTAAGCAGCTTCTAACTACTGGGCCAGAAAAGGGGCAGAGACTCAGCTGGGTATCCCTCTGGCTTTCCACCTGCCACTCTTCCAGGTGATCCCCCGTGGGTGGGAACACGCTGGTCAGGTCCCTGTGTGGTGTGAGTCTCAGACCATCCTGTCTCTGGTTAAAGAGACAAAGCCCTCAGCTCCACCCCTGAGTCTGGTCGGTGGGTGTGGGAGGGGCTCAGGAACCTCTTTGCTAAACCAGGAGCTGTGAGCCACACCTCGAGATGCAGATGGGACACAGACTTCTTGGAGGCAGTCAGGAGAAGAGCTGGTTCTTGGTACGGGCCCCAGGTAGTGGAGGACACTGGGTAAGGGAAGGAGTACTGAACCTGTGGTCATGTGAATGGTCAGTGGCATGTCTTGAGTGGGCACCCTCTCTGATAGCATGGGGTCCTGTGTGCCGTGCTTGCTTGTGCGTTGTCCAAAGGATCCGGTGGTAGAGACAGGGCAGGCGAGGGGGACTGGAGTCCTCTGCCTTTGGGTACTCGACAAGGCGGGTGGCCATCAGCCCCCAGCTCTTTCAGTCTCCTTCCAGGGCTGACAGTGTGGCATTTCTTCCTCACAGACCTGTCCGGGGCAGCATCCATCGCCTGTTCCTCATGTGTGCGAGCTGTGGACGGGAAGGCGGTCTGCGGCCAATGCGAGCGGGCCCTGTGCAGGCGCTGTATGCACACCTGCTGGGGCTGTGGAGCTGTGGCCTGCGCCCTGTGCAGCCTCGTGGAGTAAGTGCTTCCATCTGGGCTGCTGCCAAAATTGTCACCCCAGGGAGTGTGTGGGGGGAACCCCCAGGTGCCATGTGTGGGGATGGGAGGGTTGTCCACCTGGGGCAGGGCCCAGAGCACCCCGCGCAGGAGGCCCCTGACACGTGGCCATCTGGTGTTGCCTGGCAAATATGCTGGCGATGAATGCTTTGCCCATTCTTGTCTTAAAAGAAGCTCAGATCGCACAGATTACCAGCTCTGTCTGGCTGCAGTCTCCTGTCCTCGAGCTGCACATTGTGGTCTTCTGCACCCTCCCTTTAGGGCTTCTCCAGCCAGCACTTTGTCACAGGTTTATTTCCTGTGTGCTAGTTATTCATGCATCTCTGATACATGACAGCAGGTGCATGTGGCAGTTTCTACCACGTTTATGTTTGTCTGGTTGGTTGTCTGGTTGGTTATGGTTGTCTCCTAAGAGGACATGGAGAGACTGCTCTGTCCATCACTGTGTGTGCGTTTGCCTCAGCTGGCTGGACCCGGTACTTAGTCTTAAGGTGCTGGGGGGCTGTTCCCACTGCAGTGCTGCTCGTGGCTGGCAGGCGGGAGTAGACAGTGCAGAGTCTATGTGTCCTGCTCTGTAAGAAAGATGAGTTCACCCAAACTCACCTGGAACCATCTCTGTAGCTCCAATACAAGCTCGGTCCCACCAGTTTCTAAAACTAACCATGTCAGATTGAAACACCCGTGGCACATCACGAGTCCTTGCAGTTGGGGCAGAGGCCTGGGCTTGTTGAATGGAGACTGGGGGGGGCCACGGGCAGGGGCAGGCACACTAGGGAGAAGTCCCTGTGGCCACTTGCGAGGGTTATGAGGCAGCAGGTGACTCACACTGCGCAGTGTGGGGTTGTGTGTTGGGCTAGTCGCCAGTGCAGATGCTCTTTCTTTGGTTTTCACCAATCTAATTGACCTTCTCTCCCTACTTATGCATAAACTGAGAAGGGCAGGGTCCTCTCCGGGTCCAGTGCCTTCTCGCTGAGGAGGATGTGGACACAGCAGGAGGGCAGGTTGCGGGGAGGGGGTTCCTCCTCCCAGGGCCCTGCAGCTGGAACCCGCTTGGGTCCGCAGTGTCCTCGCAGGGCTCCCCACTGCTCTGTGCGGGTCTCCTCCTGGCCTGTACTTGCTTTCTTCCTCCTCTTCCCTGGGAGCCCCAGAATTCATGTTGCCATGTCTGAGTGGGCCACTGACCCAACATGGCCACGCTCATTTTTCCTGGCCACAGCCCTGGATGTGGGCTCTCTGCCCTCTTTCACAAATAAAGGACTTGCTTTGGGCCACAGGCTGGAGCCAGCAGCGCCCCCAATCTCCTGCCCCTTCCCCTGCCGCCCGGCACAGCCCCTCGCTCCCTGGTTCAGGACGGTGAGCCGCACTTGGGACGGAGAACAAGCGGCTCTCTCCCCTAGCTCTGGTTTAACTAAAATGCAGCCCAGCCGGCCATCATTGTCCTGCCTGGTGACCCTGTGCTGCCCCACTCCTGGTACCACCTCTGCGAGGGCACGGGCAAGCTGCTGACAGGGCGAGTGGCAGGAGCTGGCTGGGGCTGCCCGCACGGCAGTTCTGACTTCTTTGTCAATGTAGACTACACTGCTTGTGTTTTGTGTAGCATATTGCTAATTTTGTGTCCTTTTAATATCTTTCCTGAGAAATTTCTCCTTGTGATCTGCTGGATGTCCTAATCTTAACCCATAGAGTCTTGGTACAGCAGAAGAAACTGCTATTTGACATGCTTCCGACGTAGACCATCACAGTCCACTGAATTCTGACAGGGCATCTGGGAGGTGTCTGTGGAGGCTTCGTGGAAGCTTCTGTCCCATTTGAAACCCAGGTTGGGCCACAAGTGGGCTTATCAGCTGAGTCTGCTCGGGCTGCAGTAACGAAGGACCGAGCGGCTTAAACAACAGGCAGCTCCGGAAGCCAGGAGTCCGGGACAGGGGTGCGGGCAGGGTTCGTCCCTCCCGAGGCCTGAGAGGGAGAGTCTGGCCTGGGCCTCTGGATGGCTTCTGGTGGTGCCTGGTGCCTCTGGTGCATCTCATGGGTGGCATCTCCACCCTGTGTCTTGGTGTCATCCTTCCATGTGTGTCTCTCTCCGCACGGGTCGTTCTTTCTAGCACACCAATCATGTTGGGTCGGCCCCCTGCTCCGGTAGGCATCATCTTAACCAGTTACTTCTGCAGCCACCTTGTTTGCAGATAAGGTCGCATTCTGAGGTGCTGCAGGTTAGGACTTGAATATGTGAATGGGGACACAGTTCAGCCCTAACACCAGCTCTTCTCTCCTCCCTGGCACTGTCGCAGCTGCAGTGACGTCTGTGAGAAAGCACTGTGCGCCAGCTGTGCCATGTTTGAGGCCTGAGGGCGTTCCCAAGGGCCGCGGCGACGGCACCCTCTCTGGACGACCAGCACCAGGCCTTGACAACCGTGGGGCAAGTGGGAGGGATGGCTTTTATATATTATGTTTTGTATTCCTAATGACAAGCAAATAAACTCTTTATATTTGCACAAGAGATCTCATGCATGTTCACAGTTCTGCAGAGGAAGCATGTGAGCCAGGAGGGCACAGGTGCTGCTGCGCCCCGGCTCTGTGTCTGCTCCTGCATCCCCACTGTGCACCATGCAGGGAACCCGACTTATCATCCCCCCTTACACGTCAGGGAACTGAGGCCCAGAGTGTGTCCTCCCCCAAGCTCACCCAGCCAGTAAGCAGGGAGGAAGGACTTGCACCTGGCTCTGTGATTCCAGAGAGCATGGCCAGCATGCCAGACCTCCTCATGAAAAGGGGTGTTCCAGAACTGTCCCTGACATTCCTGTCACATGCCCTGATCCATTTGCTTCCTGGTCCACTCTGCTTTTTTGGCACGTGCATGGCTGGGGCCTCCGGTGACTAACAGCCCCTGCCCTCCAGGAGCTTTGGTCAGCAGGGAAGATGTCCCCAGCAGTGCTGTGGGGGCGACGGTTCTTCTGGCTGTATTTTGGGTAGGTGGTGTTTGTGTGGGGTCTTGGAGGAAGAGCAATGGGCAGGAGGGGTGGGGCTGGAGGACACGAGAGGCGCAGGCCATGTGAGCACTGCCCCCACACGCAAGACCCCCGAGGGCCGCCTTTGGGGAGGTGGGCCATCAACCCTCAGCCCCACTGAGAAGCCCTGGACTGGAAGAGAGGTCCTCTGGGGCAGAGGTGGGGCAGGGGCCATGCACTGGGGACAGCTGAGAAGAGCCCTCACTGCTCCTGTGGGCATTATGGAACGCACTGGCCAGTTTTGAGGGGCAAGTGGCGCTGACCCTTGGAAGCTTGTGGTGTGCAGGCAGTGGGTTGGAGCTGGGCCGGAGTGGGGTTTGCAGCCATGAGCCAGGGGAGGAGCACTGCAGCACATCCAGGCAGAGGGGCCCTCAGATCAGCAGTTTCCACTGGGCAGGTCAGGCTACAGGGGACTGCCTGGGGTCCTCCCGACACTGAGAGCATCCTGAGGCCATCTCAGTTTGGCTGGCATGAGTGCCACAAGCACCAGAATGGGAAGTCAGCCATGTGCTGGCTGTCCTTGTCAGGGCTCACCAGCTCTCACCTGGCTTCCCATAGGGGCCCCAAAGCCTCTTTCCAGGTGTGCTCCTGCAGACCACAACCTCACACGCTCATTTCTGTTACTTTGACGCTCCCTCACCTCCCTGCGCACCTCCCCCCATGGCCCCACACTCCATGTTCTGCAGCCCTGCTCCCCCCCGGGCCCGCAGGAATGCTGTGCTATAGCAGCTGCTCCATCACTGGTCGAGTCACTGCACAGCCCCTGCCACCTTGCAGTCTGTCCTCCTCTGTCTGGATCTGTCACCTCTTTCCCAACCCTCCACAGCTAACCATGTCCCTAAAAATAGAAGCCAGTGGCCCCACAGCCTCTGACCTCACCCCACCTTCCCTCCCTCCTGGGGGCTCACCCACCCCAGCCTCCGGCCTCCTGCTGTTCCTGAACCATGCTCAGCAAGCTTTCAGCTCAGCACCCCCACTTCCTCTGCCTGGGGAAAGCTTCCTCTGAATGTCTGTACGGTTCACTCTTTGTTTCTTTCTGGATTTGGCTCAGAGAAGCATCCCAGTGCCCTAATGCATAGCACCCTCCATCACTGTCCCTCTCCCCTCCCCAGCTTTCACCAGTGAATGTAATAACATTGACTTGTTCTCTCCTAACTGCATATAGGTTCTGTGAGGGGTGGGACTATTTTATTATAAGTATTTATTTGTAACTCATATTTGTTGGGCTTCCAGCCATGCTGCAGCAACAGGGACTGGGACTGCACTCTGCTCTCAAACAACTAAAAAAACCCAACCCTATAAAATATGCAGACATTGGACAGTAGCCAGTGCAGGACAGTGGCCCCTGAGAGAAGGGAACAAACAAGATGAGCCCAGGGCTGCCCTGGACTGCCTGCAGAGAGCTCCCAGCTGCAGGGCACGGAGGGGAGCCAGTGAGCTGGCACCTCTCTGAGTTGACAGTTGAGAATTAGGGGCCAAGGCAGCTGGAGTTTGCACACTGAAATGCTTGAGTGGAGTGAAATTGCTGCAGAGACAGGCCGCTCAAGGCTCCTGCTGAGGCTGACAGCTCCTGTGTGGGAGAAAACTGCCCAAGGCTGAGGAAAGAGCCACTGGAAGAGGACAGGAAGCAAACCACATTCCTAATGATGAGGGTGGAGGAACCTCATCATTCACAGACTCGGGGTAGAGTGCTCTGAAGGCTGTTGACTCAGTAGTGAGGCCAGACTCGCTCGAGACTAAAAGACTGCTCTGCCCCTTCCTAGCAATTTAAATTCAGACCTCAAAAAGACCAAACTGTTGCAAGCACTTCAACAGCCTTCCACACTTAATCTTAGCCAAAAGGCCAAGAAGCAATTTTGATAGCATTCCAGAACAAAATAAAGAAAAAAATGCGGGGGTTTAAATCCAATACCCGATAAAATCAAATTCACAATGTCTGCTGTCCAATAAAAAATAAAACATGCAAAAAAGCAGGAGAATACACTGCACAGTGAAAAAGAAAAATCAGTCAGCAGAAACAGACCCAGAAATGACACAGGTGGTAGAATAATTGTCTACTAAGTGAACAGGGATATCAAGATGGCTATTAAAATACATTCCATCTGCTCAAGAAGGATAGAGGAAAAGAGGAGCTTGTTAAGGAAAGAAATGAAAGACAGATAAAAGACTCAAACTGAACTTCCAGAGATAAAAATACAATGTCTGAGATGGAACATACACTGCATGAGATTAAAAGCAAAATAGACACTGCAGAAGAAAAGATTAGTGACCTTGAAGACACAGGGTAGAAACTATCCAAAAGGAAACACAGAAAGGAAGAAGGCTGGTGGAAAAAGTTAGCAGAGCTGCTGAGTTGTGAGATAACTTCAAGCAGCCTGACGGGCCTGTAATTGGAAAGCCATGGGGGGGGGGGGGGGGGGAAAATG
>NW_007728112.1:74454-99856 GCF_000696425.1 Galeopterus variegatus | reverse complement strand
GGGGGGGGGGGGGGGGGTAGAAAATGTTTGAAGAAATAATGGCTGTAAAATTCACATTTGATGGAAACATAAAACAGATCCATGAAGATCAACAAATTCAACATAGAAACATGGAGAAAATTACATGAAGGCACATTATCATCAAATTTCTTCACATCAGTGAAAAAGAAAAATCCTAAAAGCAGCCAGAGAAAAAGATACTTCATGTTTGAAGGAACAAAGGCGAGGACAGACACAGACTTCGCGCTGGAAGCTGCGCAGGCGGTGGGACCCTGGGGATTTAGTTTCGAAAAAGAGAAACTACCAACCTAGAAATCTATACTCAGTGAAAATACCTTTCAAAACTAAAGATTTCCAACATACAAAAATTTGTGAAAGAATTACAAGGAATGTCAAAAGAAGCTTTTCAGGCAGGAAAATGTTACCAGATGGAAACTGTGTCTATGCAAAGGTTTGAAGGGAGGTGAGCGCATTTGAGAGACAAGGAATCGAGGCTGCAGGGCTCCTGGCTCCCACCCATTCTGCCTCTCACTTGTCCACCCCAGGCGCCTGGGGGGCCAGCCCACCCCATGGTCGCTGGGCAGCAGGCGATTCCTCGCCGAAAGCAGTCCCATCAGGTGTCACCAGGTGGCGCCAGCAGCACGTCCCAGCAGCTCCTTGGGCTCAGAGCTGGTTCCTGTCGCTCATGGGTGACCCTGCCTTGAGCAGCCTCTCCTCCAGCTCTGTACCAGACTTGCCATGTGACCTCAGACAGGCCACTCTCGGGGCCTGGTTGTGGCCCAGGTCATGACCTTAGCCCCAGCTCTGGGCCGGGCTGTGTCCAAATCCTTCCTGGACATCAGGGTCCCATTCGCTGCTCTGCCCAGACCAACAGCAGCTGATGTTGGGCACAGTCGGGCAGAGTCGGGGAAGAAGAGGGTCGGATCCCAAGGGGACAGGGGCAGCCAAGGCATCCATCTCTCCTCTCAGGCAAGTCCTGCCAGAGCTGAGGGAGGAACACCTTCCCCTGGAAGCCACCCCTGAAGCCTCCAGACAGGGCTGTCCCTGGGCACAGGCCTGGTGGACTCCCACATGACCCAGACCCGTCAGGGGCATTGCTCTGAGAAGGGGCCCCGTGAGTGGGGCCAGCCTCCCACACTGGTGTCTGGCAACACCTCCTTCCCCTGCCACCCAGCAAAGCACAAGCCACAAACTTGAAAAGCAGGTTTTATTGAAGAATTTGGAGGGAAAGTTCCATATTATAGTAGTAAAAATACTCAAGTTGGACGTTGTAAAAAACACCATGGTGCAGCAGCAGCGGCAGCGTCTGGCCGGGAGGGCGTGGAGGGGCAGGTGGCAGCCTCCCCTCCAAAAGGGCTCTGGGGGTGCATACAGCCGGGAAAGGAAAGCATCTAAAAGAACAAGTGCTATCATGGAGAAGTCATCAGAGGTGGATGCGCTTGGTGGGACAGCCACCAAGAACAGTGACACAGGAGGGGGAAAGGAGGGGAGGGAGGGGGCTTTCCTGTCTCTAAGATTAAACCCCCCAAAATGCCTTTGAACAGCATAATACACAGCAACAAATTTAAACCTGTTTCTCTGGGCAACTGGGCAAACCCCGGCCCAGGCCCCACCCCTAGTCCTATCTCAGGGGTGCCACCTCTGAGGATGTCCTCAGAGGCCCAGCCTTAGTGCGGGGGGCAGGCATGTGCCCCACCCTGAGGGAGAGGGTGCCAGCCAGCATGCCACAATGAGGTTGCTTCTGGTGACCCCAGCTGGGCCAAGGCACTGGACCCTAGAAGAGGCGACAGCCAGGGCGGTGGTGAGGGGCTGATGAAGGGGACCGCAGCAGGACCTGCCCGGACCCCACATTGCACATGGCTGCAGAAATCCTTAACGTTTTTCTACATGAACCTAATTGTTCTGAGGGCCGAGGCCACATCTGGAGAACAGACTGGATGAAATAAATTAAGAAAAACCACCCAACAATTTTCTCCCTGATCCGGCTGGCAGGGAGGCCACTGCCTACAGCACGAGGTGCCTTGCCATCCGTGCTCAGGAGGAAGCACGTGGGTCCTCTCCAGTGCACCCGAGAAATAAAAACCACTAAATGCAGACCATTGTGCGGGGCTCCCTCTCTGTCCACTGAAGCCGTGGTCTGGAGCATGTGGCTGCCTGTGGCCAGCTGGCCCCTCCTCAGGCCGTGCCGCTGGCCGAGTAGGAAAACTGGGGGAAATGGGGTCTCCGCTCGCTGTCCACACACTCCATGCTGTCGTCTGTGGGCAAGAGGCAGCTCAGACCCCAGCACCCGCCTCTCCTGGCACCATCACCTGCCCCTGGCTCCAGAAGGGAGAGCTGGGCCTCCAGATGCACAGCCAACCCACTGCCACCCAGCCAGGGAAACTAAGGCAGGGCCCCCCATCTGGACGCAGTGACCCCAGCCCTAAGATGCTGGGGGGAGCATCCCTCTCCACCCTGTTAATTACCACCCTCCAAAAGAAACTCTTTTGGCAAAAATGGATTTTCAAATATCTGAAGCCAATGAAAGGTGAACACTGTGGGCCTCCCTGCCAAGGGCAGTCACTAAGTCCTCCCTGTCTGCTGAGAAGAGAGTGGTCCCATCACCTTGGTCGGGTGGTGTGATGGTGATCATCTGGGCCGTAAACTCCTCATCAAAATACCTGGTGTCAGTCTCTGAAGTGACCTGGGGCTTGAAGGGCGGGCTGAGCTGCAGAGGGGCAGGAAGAGGGGTGGCTGCGGGCCTCACTCTGCACTCCCGAGCCCACCCCAGCCCAGTAAGTGCCAGACACCCACTGTGCCCGAAATCCCCAAGGGGCTGTCTCCAGGCAGTACTGATGCCCCCAGGCAGGGCTCTGGGAAGTGGGAGGTGCAGGGGTGGGGCAGCAGTCTGGGGTGGGCTGATGGTGGGAGCTCCATGGGATAGCAGTGCAGAGGTGCAGAGCTGTACTCACAGCAGCCCCTGCAGGTGGTGAAAGGTAGTACAGCCCAGCTCTGCAAGACCCTCCCTGCCCCCAGGAGGAAGGAGCCAAGTCCACTTTTCTAGTTTTTCTTTCTAGTTTTCTTATTTTTCTCACTGGCTTTCTTATAAATTGGGAAGGGGAGGACAAAGAGGGCAAGTGTGGAACAGGTGTACAGGGTGAGTCCACCCTGCCTCATCCTGGGCTGAAGGACCACACACAGAGCTGCCTGGCCAGGGATCAGGCTGCAGAGAGGACTTGAGACACCCCAGGACTCAAGGGTAACTGTAAAGTGATGTGCACACATAAGGAGCCACCAGGCAGCTCCCGGGTCCCACAGGTAAGGACTTCTTCAAACACCACCCCAGAGTCTGGTCCCTTGAACTAGCAGAGTCAAGGCTGGGCAGCAATTGAGCACTGCCCAAGCCCTGCCACTCTCGGAGGGCAGGAACCTGGACCACAGCCAGGGTACCCTAGGTCAAAGGGAGGAGAGGCCCAGCCAGGTCCTGGGGCTGCTCACTCCAGCCTGGCTGGGACCAGGGGCTCCTGGGGTCACTTGGAAGATGAAAGGCCATGTGAGCACCCCACGGTAGGGACATGTGCAGGAAGGAGCCTCCCCTCGAGGGGGCCTCCCAAATGTGCTAAGAAAGCAGGTACTATCCCCTTTCCCTGCACACCCATAGAGTAGAACTGGGCTCTCCTTGTAGCAGGAGGAATTGAGGTCAGACAGTTGGAGAAACTGGGAGAACAGGGGCGAGCACCCCTACTTCACCCCCAACCAGCCTTCACCGTGCAGCGTCAGGAAGGGCCCATGGAGCTGGCACCTGGTGCAGTATGGGGAGATGGGGAGTCTGTGGGGACACAGCTGGGGGTCAGGGAGGCCCCAGGACAGCTTTCAGGAGGAAACCCAGCACTGCTGACCCTCTGAACGCCGGGAGGGGCACAGCAAGGCCCTCCTTGTACTTGGGGCTGTGGCAGACTCCTGGGCGAGGGTGTGCGAGGGCAAGCGTGCTCCTCCAGCTGTGAGTGTGGGTGTGCTGGTGAGTGCAAGCGCCTGGATGGGTGTTCGAGTGAGCAGAACTGTAACTGTGTGAGGGGTGTGAGACCCAGGCAAGGGGAGGTGTGTGGGGCGCCTGCAGGGGTGGGGGCTGTGGCAGCCACGCACCTTCTTCTCGTACACGTCCTGCCACACGATGCTGGCAAAGAAGCCATGCTGCATGATCTCCTTCGCGTCCTCGGAGCCCCCGCCGAGCCTGGGGCCAGAAACAGAGGCCACGGTAATGGCACTGCCACCCACCCGGGCCCAGGGGCTCAGGCCCCATCTTCCCCTGTGTGACATAGGGCCACTGGATAGGGTGTCCTGGGGCAGTGGGGGACATGGGGCAGCCCCTCTGAGCAGCTGTGGGCAGCACAGCACCCAAGGGCCACAGCAGGGTAGGGGCCTCCCTGAACAGGTGCACAGGGGCTACAGGGCCAGGACTCAGGCCAGCCTTAGCCTGCTGGGCCACTGTGCTTGGACCTGGAGATGCAGCTTTGGGGACAAACCCTGACCAAGGGCAGTGAGCACTAGCCACCAGCATGGCCTGCAGGCTGCCCAGACTGTCTGCACAGGGGCAGCTGCGACTGGGCATGACCTCACCTCTGCTTGGGGTCCTTCTTGAGCAGCCCTGAGAGCAGGGACTTGGCCTCAGGGCCGAGCGTGCGGGGGAAGCGGATCTCCTCCATGAGGATGAGCTCGAAGAGCTTCTCGTGGTCCTGGTTGTAGAAGGGCAGACGGCCGCACATCATCTCGTACATGACCACGCCCAGCCCCCACCAGTCCACTGCCCGGCCGTAGTCGTTGTCCTCCAGCACCTGGATGGTGGCAGGCGACAGGATGCGGTGGCACAGTGTGCCCAGGACAAGATTGGGGGGCATGGGGGCAGGACACAGCATCACAGCATGCCCTGGACACATTCCCAGGACATGAGGGGAGGCAGGCGGGACACAGCATCACGAGGTGCCCAGGACAAGCGGGGGAGCGTGGGGGCAGGACTTGGGGCAGGGGGAGAGGCTCGGGCAGTGTACCTCAGGGGCCAAGTACTCAGGCGTCCCGCAGAAGGTCTTCATGGTGGCACCATCCTTGATGCCCTCCTTGCACAGCCCGAAGTCCGTGATCTTGATGTGCCCGTCCTTGTCCAGCATTAGGTTTTCCAGCTGTGCAGGAAGGTGGCCTTGGGTCAGGAGGTTGCCAGCCCCGCCCCTGCCGGCCCCGCCCCCCACCGGCCCGCAGCGCACCTTGAGGTCCCGGTACACCACGTTCTTCTCGGAGTGCAGGTAGTCCAGGGCCGACACGATCTCAGCGCCATAGAAGCGGGCCCGGTCCTCGGAGAACACACGCTCCCGGGACAGGTGGAAGAAGAGCTGCGGGAGGGAGAACCTGAGGCACAGCAGCAAGGGACGGTCCTCCCTGCCCCGTTACCTGCAGGGGCTTCTCCATCAGGGTCTCAGGGCAGAGGGCACAGAAGGGACCAGCCCCCAGAGGGCATGGGGGCCTAGAAGGTCCTAGAGACCTTAACTTGGGGGGGGGACAGGTTATCCCCAGAGAGGGCAGCTACCCACTGCAGGCATCCCACCACCTGTGAGGACAGCACCATCCTGTGCTGCAAAGGGGCATCTGGGAGGGACGGACTGCAGGAGCTCAGCCACCACCCTGCCCACTGCCAGCCTCCTACCTCGCCCCCGTTGGCATACTCCATGACGAAACAGAGGCGGTCGTGGGTCTGGAAGGAGTACTTCAGGGCCTGTAACAGAAGCAGAGCTGGATCACGGCCCCCGAAGTGGGCAGGAGTGCAGGCCAGGCCCCAGGCAGCCCCCGAGGAACATTTTAAAGATAAGCAATGTGGAGTGGTGTTCAGGCCTCTGGGGATGAGTTAGGGTCTCAGAAGCTGGCAGCACAAAATTGGATGGGCAGTCAAGCAACAGCTCAGAGTGTCCGACCCTGATGCCTTGGCAAGGGGAGCACACGTCCTCCTGGGCACAGCTCCTGGGCTGCCTCCATCCCAAAGGCCATGCGGACTCACTTTAAAAGGAAAAGCCCCACCAGTGGCAGACTCAACCCCAAAATTAATCAAGCCACTACAGCTGAGCCCCATTCACAGCAAATACCTCCTGGGCTGACCTCCCAAGTACAGGAACCCACCCTGGCACAATCACCTCCTGGGCCAAGTCCCCAGAGGATGGAGATCCACCCAGACACAATCACCTCCTGGGCCCAGTCCCTCAGGACAGGGACACACCCAGCACAATCACCTCCTGGGCCAAGTCCCTCAGGACAGGGACACACCCAGCAAAATCACCTCTAGGATCCACCCAGGAACATATACCTCCTGGGCCAAGTCCCTCAGGACAATGACCCACCCAGACACAATCACCTCCTGAGCCAAGTCTCCTGAGAAGGAAGACCCATGTGGCCTGAGCCTCAGCAGAGGCTTCCTCACCACAGGCTTCCGTCCTGGAAGACTGGTCTGCAGGGGGTAGGGTGTGGGGAGCTCGGGGCTTCCCATGGCCTGGGCAGAGGTTGCAAGGCCAAGGTCCCCTGCCCCGCCCACCCTGCACACTGGGGTGCAAGTGCTCAGCCCCAGCCCCACATCAGGCACCTCCACACCCTGACCCTCCACAGGGGGCCCATCCCAGCACCTAGTCAGAGCACATAAAGCCCTCATGTGGCCCGGGAGGCCAGGTCATTGTCCTTCAGACAGCCCCTCGGTGCCTAGAAGGGTCCCATGCAGGACAGGGCTCCGCACTCACCGTGAGGAAGGGGTGCCTGGAGTTCTGGAGGACGCGGTTCTCAGTGAGCGTGTGGGCCACCTCGTCCTGTAAGGCAGGGCCGGTGAGCCACCACCCCGCCCCGTCCCCACCCACCATCCCAGCCCCCGTCCCCCCCACACCTTAGCCACGATGACTTCCTTCTTCAGGATCTTCATGGCATAGTAGCGGCCTGTGGCCTTCTCCTTCACCAAGATCACCTTCCCAAAGGTGCCCTTGCCCAGCAGTTTCAGGTACTCAAACTCATTCATGGTCTGAGGGGCAGCAGGCAGGCACCAGGGTCACCCACCGTCTGCCCTAGGCTCTCAGAAGTACCCCCCACCCGAAGGCACATCTGCGCACTGCGGCCTCCAGCTGGACAGCACATGCAGGCAGTGTGAGGGCCGCTGGAGTCTCCACACAGCAGACTTGGGGGCTGGGGGCTGGGCACAGGGCAGGGGCCCCCTCACACCTGCAGGCCTGCTGGGGTCAGGGGGAGTCCGTGGCTCACAGAAGAACATGGAGCCACATGCCCCAGCTTGGAGCACCGGGGTCTGGGGTACAGTGGACTAACACCACTGGGCTTTCTGGATCCCAGAGTCCCTGCTTCACTTTTGACACAGAAAAGGGGACCTGGAGGGGAGCCAGCGCCCACTGTGAAGCCCGCTGGGACCCCGTGACCCACCAGGCCCCTCCGCAGCCGGGCGGCCCCAGCAGAGGCAGAGGTGGGGGGCCGGGCCTCACCACGCGGTGCTTGGGCTTGGCCAGGGACACCTCCATCTCCTCGGGCCCAGAGTTGTCACTGGGCGAGCCCGACCGGAAGTCCATCATCTCCTCCTCCTGCTTCTTGAGTCCATCAGCCACTGTCTGGATGGCAGTGGTCCACTCCTCCCTGTAGGGCGGTCAGGTGAGGCCCCCGTGCACCCACAGGAGCTCCACCCCATGCTGTCCCCACCTGCTCGGGTTCAGAGGTGGCTGTCGGAGTCCCCAGAGAGAGCCCTGAGAGGCCGCCCACACACTCAGGGTCAAAAACCCTTCTGTATGCTGGGGACACCGAGGCCCAAACTCCCAGCAGGATTGCGCCCCCTCCTCACCCTGATTTCACCTCCAGCCTCAGTTTCCCCACCCAAACCCCACAGGCAGGACTGTTTCCACAGTGTGCTTTGGGGAGGGCTTGGGAGCACGGGGGAGTGAGCAGTGAGCAGAGGCCTCCCCGCCCTGCATACCGCTCCTCGGGTGTCTCCACATGGAAGGTGCGCTCGATGACTGTGGTCCACTGCAGGCAGCGGATGATGAAGGTGTTGGGCCGGGGCCGCTCTGTCTTCATCAGCTGGCATTCTGGGGGCGGGGCCAGGTGAGCATCTTCTGTGCTAGCCCACTGCCCCTCTCCAGGACCCTTCCCACAGCCCTGGCCACACCGGTCTTCTTTCCTGGACTCTACCCACCAGGCACAGGATGCCTCATCCCATAACCTCTCCAAGCCTCAGTTTCCCTCCTCTGAAAATGGTGGTAGGATCCCCATTGCAGCTCCATGTTCTGCTCTATAGGTATGAGGCACCCCCAAGAGAGTGTATGGGGCTGGGTCAGCTCTCTCCACACCATTAGGTCCTCCCTTCCTGCAGTCTCTGAGCCCCCACCATGTGCCATGCCTTGGATGGGGAGGAGTATGGAGGTCCCAGGGAGGGACCAGCAGCCACAAGGGAGCCCTGGAAAGCAGTTCGTCCCACCTTGTGCAGGAATATCCTGCTATTTTCCCAACCACATCTGGAGCACCTGGAGAATGAGCACACCTGAATCACACGCACACCTGGAGAATGAGCACACCTGAATCACACGCACACCTGGAGCACATCCACACCTGGAACACACCCACACCTAGAACACGTCCACACCTGGAGGATGCCCAGACCTGGAGCACGCACACACCTGGAGCACGTGCACACCAGGAGCATGCCCAGACCTGGTGCACGTGCACACCTGGAGCACACGCACCTGCAGCACACGCATCTGGAGCACACATACCTGCAACTGAAGGACCATGGGGACGTGCCAGGCCCTGAGAGGGGTGTGCATGAGTGGAGTGGGCAGCTGTGAGGCCCTCTCCAGGACTCTGGCCCCGCCTGTGTGAGGCAGGAGGGGGCTGGGGGCCCAGCAGAGGGGCCTCTGACATTCCAGTGTCTGGGCCCTGGCAACGGCAAGGGGCCCCAGCCGACCTGGCTTGGCTGAGCAGAGGGAACCCGGGGGCCGGGAGGGGCGTGGGGCCCAGCCTTGTGGAGAAGGCAGCCTGTGTCAACACGGGGCAGGGGAGGGCAGAAACTCGCGCTGGCCTTTTCATCCCCAGCACACCAGCCTCCCACTTGCTCCTGGAGAGCCTGTCAGAGGACACCAGATGCAACAGTGTCCTCAGGGTGGTGGTCTCATCCCCCACAGCCCCAGAACATATCCCCAAAGAAAAGCCCAGGGACACAGAGACCACAGCACAGCTGCCCCTCCTGCCCCAGCTCTGCTCCAGGCCATCCATCTCCTGCAGCTGCTGGCCCTGTTTGAAGGCTCCAGCCCTGACCCCACACCCTCTGGCTGGTGCCCACCCCCGTGTGCGTCCTCAGAAGAGCCCCCTCCATCCTGCTCACTGCACTCAGCCTGTGGAGCCCTCCTGAAGTGCCTCCTCCACCCTCAGCAAGGCCCTGTCTTGGAGTGCTACTGCGCATGTGGGGGGGCACCCAGCTCCTCCCTGAGCCCTGAAGCCCCCAGCCCCAACCGAGGAGGCACTGGGGAGAGCCTAGGACAAGCCACAGTGAGTCCTGCATGGCCACGAGGCTGCCTTGGTCTCCTCACACCCTAAAGGGGGAATTCAGGGCCCACAGGAACTGGTCCTGGTAACCCCCTCTCCCCCTGAAGCCACTTAGCCTGGGGCCTTGCAGGGCAGGGCCTCTGCTCCTATGACTGGAAGCCCTCAGGGCAGGGTTTGCTGGCCAGGCTCCCTCCCCTGCAGCACAGGGCGAGATACACTGGGGTGGGGGACCGGGCAGCCAGGCTGCCAGCCCAACCCCACCTGTCTACACCTGCAGGTACTGAGGCCAGGAGTCTTCCACATCTAGTCTGGGACAGGCCACCTGTGCTAAACATCTTCCGAGACCCTGGAGCAGAACCTGGGGGACCAGTGAGGATGGGGAGTTGGAGCTCCCTGGGGCCCCAGGCTGTAAGGCAGGGAGCGCAAAGCTAACTGGAGTGCAGGGAGCTAAGACGGAGGTGCTAGGGGTGGACCCAGGACACAACAGTGGGCACCATGTTCTGCACCCAGACGACAGCCCGAGACAGGTCCCAGAGGCCCATGGTTAACAAGCTCCATCACTCACAGATGTCCTACAGTCCAACCCTAATTAGCCGCTCAGTCCTACACGCAGCCTGGCCTGCGTCCTTGGCCAGTCCCAGGCAGTGGCACGGGGAACAGGACCAGGCTAGGAGGGCTGCCTGCCGCCAGCATCCCACCCACCAGCCCACACGGGTGGGGTCACACACCGTCCCCTCACAGGTAGGAAAAAAAGCCACCATGTCGCACAGGAAAGTGCCACGTCTCATTTCACTTTGCAGGATGCCCCAGGCCAGCGTCATCAGCCAGCCCCACCACACTCACCCATCCC
Organism: Galeopterus variegatus; assembly: GCF_000696425.1. Classification (NCBI taxonomy): domain Eukaryota; kingdom Metazoa; phylum Chordata; class Mammalia; order Dermoptera; family Cynocephalidae; genus Galeopterus; species Galeopterus variegatus. The sequence continues at coordinate 89,472 of NW_007728112.1, read as the reverse complement.
ACGAGCGTGGCGGACCACCCCTCACCCTGCACCCCAGCTGAGGGGGAGGCAGAGGCACCATGCCAGGGTCCTCAGAACCTCACAGGAGAACCGCAGGCTCTTCCTGGGGGTGGCAGAGGTTCCAGGAGCTGGCTGACCCCCACCCGGGGCTGCCCAGTGAGAGACCCTGGCTGGCTACAGCTGGCCCTGCTCAGCCATCCCCCTTGAGGTTGGGCTCTGTCACCCATTGGTCAGACCCCCCAGCCTGTAGAGCAAGAGCACCAGGGAACAGCTTGAGGCTCGGCCAGCCTTGGGACTCAGCCCCAAGACCCCCACCAGCCAGAGCTGGCCCCTAACTGGCCCCAGAGGGGGTGATGTGGGAGCCAGCACTGCCCAGGACACGGAGGATGCAAGGGGGACCTCAGTGTGGGGCCTGGTGGGCACAGAGGGCTCCAGCCTCCCCATTCCCCCTCCCCCCCAATTCCAACCCAGGGTGGCCGAGGGGACTCTTACGTGCCACGGAGAAGTTGTTGAGCGGGGACTCACGCTGGTCCACGTCCTGGGGCCGCTCCTTGTAGCCGATGAAGGTGCCGTCGTTCTTGAGGAGGAAGTAGCGGGGCCGCCAGGTTTTGATGTACTCCCCTGCGGGTGCACAGGCAGTGAGCGCATGCGGCCAGCACCCTCCCCTCCCACAAGCCCCGTCCCAGTGGCCAATAGGCAGCTGGCTGTGCCAGGAAAGACAGATGTGCCCAGGAGGCAGGAGTCCCAGTGGGTGAGCAGGGGTGTGGACAGTCTCCTGAAGGCCAGCAAGGGAGCTGGCCCCAGTTCACTGGGAAGGCAGTTGTGTCTGGAAGGGGGCCAGGGGCACTGGGATGCAGAGGAAGGGGCACAACCGACAGGAGGCTGGGCAGGGGTCTGGGCGAATCTGCACGGCCTTCCTGGAGGAGGTGGCGCCCAGCCAGCCAGTCCCCAGCAGGCACCAGCTAGCTCAGGCACTAGCTACGGCTGCCGGGGCTTCAAGGCCAAGAGCTCCTCCTGAGCTTCCAGGATCCAGCCAGGTGGTGGCTGCAGGTGACGACGACATGTGTAGGCTGCCCTTCACAGCTGGCCTCTGGCTGAGAGGATGGAACTGGTGTCCAGCAATAGGGGCTCGGCAGCACACTCAGAGTGAGACGCACAGGCTAACCCAGCGGACACCGGCCTATCTTCAGCGTGCCGGGGCTGGGTGCTCAGGACAGAGCCACCCCACCCGCTGTGAGACAGCACTACCTGCCCCGAGGCCCAGGGCACCGTCCTGGACAGCGCCTGTGAAACCAGGCCCAGGAAGCAGCCTGGCAGCTGGACCGGGGCTCCGAGGCACTGGGAGCGTGTGGTCCCTGGGCTGAGACCTGCTGCCATGGCCCTGCCACGCCCCACCCACGGGTTACCCAGGTACATGGGAATATTTTCCCCGTTTTGCAACATCAGCCGTAAACAGACACTCACACTTAAGGATGAGAGCAGATGTCCTCTGCGATATCTGAGCGGCTGTCATTTTTCATACTGACACCCGGAAAAAAATGTTTCATTTACATTTTGCCGAGCAAGGAGTTTGAACAACAGGGAACTTACTAATTAGGCAACTGCTTCATCTGAGGGGCCGCTAGGCAGAGAGTGGGGAGGGGGCCAGGATAAGGGGCTGGGGTCCCCCGGCTCTGGGGCTGTGTTTTCCTGCCACAGCTGGAGGACATGGGAGACAGGCAAAGGCCCCATCGCTGGACCACCCACCACTCGGTCCTGCTCAGTCCCCTTGGTGTGGCCCAGATGACCACAGCCCTCCCAGCACACAGTCAATCTCAGGGGGCCAGGAGTCCCAGGAGAGCTCAGAGGACATGGGTCCTTAGGGACTGCAGCAGGCAAGGCCTCCTATCTTCCAGGGAGCCACCAGCCAGGTGGGGGAGGGTGGCAGCTGGCCGTCCCCTCTTCCTGCAATCCCTGTGTGCCTGGCCCTCAACACTCTCCACCCTCAGAACCTCTCTGCAGGGTAACCTGCCCTGCTCCTCGATGGGGACAGAGGTTCTTGGACCAAAAGTCCTGGGCTGGGGTGAGAGAGTCCACCCAGCCACCTCTACCTGCGCCACAAGCCCACACCCCCTCAAGACTCTCAGGGATCCCGGGCTCCACCCACCTCACCAACCCCATGGGAGCTAGGGTAGGGCAGCAGCGTCTCCGCAGAACCAGGTGGGAGGCCTGGCTTTACTGTAAAAGGCATGCCACCAGGGCTGGACAAACGACTACCTCCTGGCCTGCTGGCCTCCCCCGTCCTCCCCTAGCCCCCACTGCCCAGACCCCTTCTGACCAAGTACCTCTGGATATGGCCTACACAGGGCGCCCCACTCCACATGCCCCAGGGCCACTGTGGAGGTGCTGGAGCACCCACCCAGCAGGGCCTGAGTGGCAGGGACCTGGAGTGGCGGGGGAAGGGGGTAGCGAGTGCCCAGCCTCAGGCCATGACCCCAGCTCCAGGCAGGCCCAGACCCCAGCACTGACACAGACCCCGCCCGCAAGGAACCTGAGCACTGCTCAGGGGAATGGGGCTGGCTAAGCAGGAAGGCACCGCCCTCCATGACACTGTGGGACATTCCACCAAACATGGGACAGACGAGATTCTGCTATCCCTCCTCACCGGTCTACTTTTCACAGACAGTCACCAGGGCACGTGAAGACCCAGCCCACACCCTGGCCTTTCCGCGGTGGCCTAGAAATCTGCCCTCACCCCCAAGAGCATTTCACAAAGTCTACACCTAGTTCTGCTGAGTCCTCTGAACCCCTATGCAGTCTGCTGAACAGGGGTGGCCACCCTGGGATGCCGCTCCTGCCCCAGCTTGGGGGTCGGTCACACACACACACACACACACGTGCACACACACGCGCACCCCTCCCCCACGGGTGCAGCAGGCAGGTGGGTGGGGTCTCGTGAGAGGGAGCAGGGCAGGCTCAGGGGGGCTGCATGTGGCCTGCCTCCATCCCCATCCCTGTCCCCGTCCTGTCCCCCATCCCAGGCCACCCCGCCACTCGTGCCCACCCGCCTGCGCACCAGTCTGGAGCTGTCGGCCCCTGATGGAGTGCCTCCCATTCCACCAGCTGCCGCTCCCCAGGACGCTAACTGAGCGGGGAGACTGATGAGCACCCTCCGCACACCCCGGAAATCCATCTTGATCCGCCAACTGCCGCTGGCCCCCACCGCGCCCAGCGAGGCCGCCTGGCACTGCGCCGCGCACACACACTCGGCCCACTCCGACCCCGGCCCTGACCCCTGCACTGTCTCCTACCAGAGCCTGCCTGTGCTCACACCAGGCTCTGGGCCCCACCTCGTCCTCCCGACCGGGCAGGTTCTGGAAGCTGGATCTGAGGATGCAGCACTTGCTGGACAGAGACTGAGGGGGCTGCCCAGCACCCCCCAGATCCGGCTCCGGAGCCAGGTGTGGGCACAGGGGCCAGAGCCTCGGCTTGCCTTTGCCCCAGAAGCCAGACTCACAGACCCCTTCAGAGGAGCAGCAGCAGCCTGGGGGGCCCGGGGACACAGGGCCAAGGCTCCAGAGACACCCAGGTCTCTTTCTTCATCTCCTGCCTCAAGCCTGGCCAGGTGGTTACTCAGGGGGCACAGCAGCTCCAGCTGCAGCCTGGGCTGTGGCCCGCATCCCCGTGCCCCCTCAGGACCGGGGCTAACACAGGATAGGACATGTGGAGGACACAGCCACCCCTGTCCTCATGGCCACAGGAGGCAGCCCCCGGTCAGCCTGCCCCCACGTCCCCAGCCTCACTTACTAAGCCCTGCAATCCTCCAGCAGGAAGAGACCAACCCGCTGGGGGCTTGCGGGGGTGGGTGTCCTCCCAGAGGTGCTGGGTGCTCATCCTGGGCAAGGGGCCTGCCACCCAAGCTCTCCTTGAGTTCCCCACCAGTTGTGTTCTGGTCCCTGGACTCACCCACACTTGGGGTGGGAGGTGCGGGGGTGGGCGCCACCTGCCTGCCTAGCCCAGCAGGTGTGGGCATGCAGAAACCAACATCGCCGATCACTGGGGGGGGCTCTGCCTAGGGGGTGGCATCCTGAGGGGCAGATTCTGCATGCATTTGTGTCTGGAGCTAAGGCGGGGCATGGTATTCCAGGTGGGGACCCATGCCCCTAAGCCAGCCACACCCACAGCCCGGAGCTCCAGGCCTGAGGCAGCAGCTGCCTTCAGTAGGCTGGGGACCGGGCAGGGCCACCCAGGGTTCTGTGTCCTGGCCTAGGGTGGCCGGCAAAGCCCAGGGCTCCCCCAACTCCTCCTGCTCCCTCTGGGCCCCTCCACCAGGAGGGCCTTCCACCTGCTACCGTTCACCCCCAGAGCCTGCTCATCCCCAGGATAAAGGGCTGGAAGGCCCCTAAGGAAAGGGGATTCCTCTCCAGCAGCCCCTCAGGCCAAATGTATGGGTTCTGGGAGGTGTAGGCTCCCAAAGCAGCACCACCAGGGCCACAAGGCCAGTGCTCGGGGACAAGACAGGCACAGGCCAGGGCCTGCCCTCCCCACACCTCACAGCCACATGCCCGGGCCACACTGGGGGTCATGGCACCCCCACAGCACCCACACAGACTCGGAGGCCAGGGTCCATGTGCCATGGATGGGCCTGATGGGCACACCATGTGCCAGGCCTGACCAAGTCCACCCCAGCTGCCAGGTGTGTAAGCCCCTCTGAGCCAAGGCCTGCCCGGCCACCACAGCCTGAACTCCGGGAACATTCTTTCCACGTCCCTAGTTTTCGGGGAAACTGCTGGATAAACACTTTGCCGCAGCAGTGGTGGCAGTGGCAGGCGGTGGCTGGCAGGACGCCAGGCGGCACCGAGCTGTTTCTCCACAGCAAAGTAAGCCCCAGCAGGCCCGGGGAGCGGGTGCCAGCTGACAGCGGCAACCACGCGGTCCCCCGCCGCCGACACATCCATCGCACGCCGACAGCTGCCGGGCGTCCATCTACCTTCTCCGGCACATTGAGCACAGCCCTGCTGCGCGGCTCACCCGTCGAGGCCACACACAGCCCACCCGTCGCTTCCTGCCAGGCAGCGGGCAGGCAGCATGGGTCATCTCGAATGGCGCAGCCTGTCCCCCTTATCACCAGGAGGGTGCTAGGCCACGGACTGGTGGAGAGAGCCCTCAAACCCCGTGAATGAGCGCCAGGGTGGGGGTGGAGGGAGGCCAGCCAGACCCAGCTCGGGCAGAGCCCCAGCTCTGTGAGGTGAAATACGCCAACCTGTTCCTCCAGGGGTGAGCCCTTCACCTCAAGGACCTCACAGGGGTGGGGCACAAATGGCCCATCTGGACGAGGAGAGGAGAGGTGCCCATTCCCGGGCCAGCAGGTGACACTCCATCAGGACTGCCTGGGCCTTCCCTGGCCCACGCTCCCAGAAAACCCACCTGGCAGGCAGGGAGGGCATGGACCAGTATGTCCACCAGTTCCCTGGGGAAAGTAAAGCTCAGATAAGAGGGCCCTCAAGGTCACAGAGGTTCACATCATGACCGGAGACCCAGATCCTATTGCCTAGGCTGAGTTCATTGCTTGACACGAACTGTGAGCTCTTCCCAGGCCTTTGGTTCTGCCAGTAAGCAGGCCTCAGCCTAATGCACACATGCCTGGGACGAAGGGAGGCATGTGGGGAAGGAGGGAGGGACGCAGCCGGGGGCACCGCCACCCTCTGCCACTGTGGAAGTGCACCTGAAGGCATGGGCAGCCACTCGGCTCCTTCCTGCTGCTCCAGGGTGGCATCTAGTTCGGGGCCTCTCCAGCCTCTTGCCCCTACTGGGGTACTGGGCCTCCTGACAACAGCTGCCCCCAGCCCACCTCCCAGAGCTACAGCATCCTACAGACAACCTGAGACTGGACATCCCACCCACCCAAACATCCTCCTGCAAGCTCCACCTTCTCCATGGGCACCGCCCATCACCCACCCCTCAGGCCTGAAAAGGGGGCCACACCTGATCCACTGCAGAGCCCACCAATGCTACATCCTGAGCCCCCTCAGATCTGCCCACTGAGCTCACTCCCCACAGCTCTGCACCAGTGCAGTGGCCCCCACCCATACCCACCGCCTGACTTCTACTCCCCTCCACCCCATCAGCTCCCTGCCCTCCCCCCATGTCACTGCAGATCAGGCCACAGCCCCAGTGCCCTATGTGCCGCCCACTCTAGCCATCGTCTCCCCCTGCAGCAGGTGGCCTTCTGATCCCCTGCCTCACTGCCCTCCCACCTGCACTGTCTGGTCTCTCACCACTGCAGCCTCAGCAACAGCACAGACCTGGGCACTCATTGAACCCATGAAAACAGGGGGCCCACAATGGGGGGCTCTGGGGAGCTGGTCTAAAAGCCTGGGCTGGGTCTGGGATCCAGGGCAGCCACAGCCACACCCTCACAGAGGGCTGTCCAGGGGCCCACAGAGCCTGTGCAGGCCAGCCAGACCCCGGCTAGGGAGCTGGGAGTTTGAGAGGCTAGGGGGTCACCGGCCAACCCCTGATCAGCAGGCTCTAGGACAGGAGCTATAGTCCTCAGGTGGCCCCTACCCAAGCCCACACATGGCACGCTGCACCATGCTTGGGGACTTCCAAAACAGTTCCCAATGGGGACATGTCTCGCCCTCAGTCCTGTGCCAAGAACTCAGACCCAAGCAAGCAAGGTGACAGGGCTCCCGGGCAGGACAGAGACTGGGAGAGGGACTGGACAGGATGTGACCAAGCAGATCCATTCTGCAAGGGGACATGGATGGCCAGAGTGCCCTCCTGCGACACTGCCCACGGCAGAGGGAGAATGCAGCAGGCTTCTTCCAGGGGCTGGACCACTGTGGAGCAGTCTGCGGGGCCGTCTACGGGGCTAGGACAGTGGCACTGAGCCTGAGTCTCTTCCAAGGGTGCGGGGCCTACCCACACCCCTCCCAGCTCCCTGCAAACACCCAGACGCAGAAACAAAGACCCAGTGGCTAAGCGACCCCCAGCTTCTCTTGAGCCGGGGCCCTCTTGGCAGATGAAGGGCTCTGCGGGTTGCCCACAGGCAGTTTCTCGATCCATGATACCCCCAGGAGGAAGCACCCTGCACTGGGGTGGTGAACAAGGGCCAGGCCAGAGGAGCCCCGCCCTCCATGCCAGCGGTGGTTAGCACCCTCCAGAGAAGAGCCTGCGCCTTTTGCCCTAACTCAGGGCCACAGCTGAGCTGGCAGAGCGCTGAGGGCAGCCAACAGCTGTGGCTGCACTCGCCCCCCACGTTACCACCAAGCTTGTCACCCAGAGCTGTTCTGCCCTCTCCCCTAGCCGGCCCCTGGCCAGCCTCCTCCGCACCCTGCCAGGCCCAGAGAGCTGCTGCTGCCTTCAAGAGGCCTGCCCGATGTTGGCCTCTGGCTCTCACTGCCCCAAAGGCTTCCTTCCCCATGTGCTCTGAAAGTCCCACCCGACCCTGACAACCAGCTGGGCAGGTGGGACCACCCAGAGATTACTCAGGGCTAAGGGTGGGGGCTGCAGTTCAGGGGCCCACCCAGGGATCCTCAAACCCAAACCCCCCACCCCAGGGACCCTTCCCGTAGGCCCCCAGGGTAGGCAGCAGAGCTGCCATGAAACCCACCCCACTCAATCCCAATGTTTCTGAAATGTGGACCTGTTATTTTTAAGGTTAAAGAAAAAGGTATCCACAGGGAGGAAGGAAGGCAGGTGGGCCCCCACTGGGCATGAAGGAGTGGAGGACAAGTGGGGCCCAGGGCTTGGGCCAGCGCAGCCTTCTCATGGGGCCCAGGACAGGGGCTGGGCATGCCGAGGGGCAGGAGTGACGGACATCTGCCCACCATGGGGCAGCCCGGGAAGTAGGCGCAGAGCCTCCGCCGCTGGCTCCAGTTATAGGAGGGCCTGAGGGCAGGGAGCTGGCTCCGAGCCCGGCCTGGGTGTGCCGGGCAGAGGGGACGCCAGCCCCAGCCCAGCCGGTTCCCTGGGCCCCCTCCCACAGCACTTCTAGGAACACAACCTGAGGCGGCCCAGCCAGGCCCTCGGGAGGGGTGGGGGGACAGGGGTCTGCAGTGGGCACAGAAACCATCCCACCCACGTTCCGTCCCCTCCTCCTTCCAGGCCTCCATTTCCCTTATGTGCAATGTACATTCTGCTACCCCATGGGGTGGCTGAGGGGGTCTGCAGAGGTTGTTCTAGGGTCCCAGCAGCTACATGGGTCTCATAGCCCTGTCCCGACTCCTCTCCCCTCCTTGTGAACTCCCATGGAATCCAGCCCCCCTCTCCCAACCCCCATAGGGCATCCCTGCCTTGAGAATTCCGGTGACCAGGCAGCAGGGACAGGAGGCTGCCTGCTGGGGAACTACCCAGGGGTCCAGGCTGGGGCCCACAGTGGCCCCTCACCCCCAGTGCAGGGCCACCTCAGCTTCCTCTTCGGTTGTTTGTTTTTGAAGGGCGAACTCAACATGCTCACAAAACAGGAAACAGCCCCAACACTGGCAGGCCTCAGCCACAGCCACGCACCACGGTCTCCACCAGGCCCACACCTCCCATGCCCTCGGCCCGGTGGGCCCAGGGGTGCCAAGGTCCCACTCTCTGCCCAGCACTCCTGCCTGACACCACCTGCACCCACCGCTCCCTCACTCCTACCCAGGCACCGACCAAGTGCCCCCAGCACCTCCTCCCGCCCTGGGGCCTGGCCGCCCTGTCCTGCCCATGGGGGTGTCTGTGACCCTCATGCTCCCCACAGGAGAACTGGAGCTTCACATTAACTGTCCCAAGGCCTAGTAGACTCAGGGACTGAAACCACAGCCACAGCAGCACCGCCTGACAGGGAAACTGAGGCCCAAGGAGCTTCAGGCAGCCCTGCCCTCTCCAGCCCACAAGGTTCGCACAGGCTGAGGGGAAGGTTTGCAGGCGCCTTCCCTTGGTGGTCCTGCTGAGCCCTCACCCTGCAGGGAAATGAGTGGCCTCCATTCACACACGAGCCGTGACCCTCCGAGGATGTCTGCTCTCTGAAGTGGGCTCAACAAGCCCCCACAGGCCTCTTCCACAGGTGTCAACTCAGCAAAGCGCAGGACACCAGGGGGCTGCACCCTCCATGGACCCCTACCCCCTACAGGGACCCCTGGACCAGCTGGAAAGCAGGGGCCAGGACGGAGATGCAGTGGGGGTCTGTGTCACAGACACCACGGGACACGGGAGAGGGAACCACCCTCTACCCCCCACCCCCTTGTGGGAACAGCCTGCACCAACCAGGCTGGCTCCTCTTCACTGGGTCCCTGTCAGCCGGCAGCCAGCCTGGGTGAGCCCAGGAGGCGCCTCTCTGGTGGCAGCCTATTCCCTTCCCAGGCCGGGCCTGCTCTAGAGCCCCCAGCCCCTTTGCCCTGCGTCCCTACGTCTTGGCTGCCCTCCTCTGCCCCCTTCTGGCCCCCTGGGCCCTGCCAGGTTGGGTGGACAGGAGCAGGACCCCAAGGGCTGGGGGCTCCCCCAGGCAGCTTCCCAGGGGGCTGGGCTGCAGCCGGGGTGGTATGGGCGGGATGGGCCAGCCTTTGGTGGGTACGACACCCCAAAGCAGCTGCACAGACACGGACCTGACGCCTTAACACACAGCTATTTTATAATTTCAAGATTGAAAACCAGAGGCCACAGGCCTCATTCACCCAGACCTACTTTTGGGCCCAGCGTTGGCTTTTAAAAATTTTCAGCATTCAAAAAACAGGGGGCTCGCATAAGAGACAAAATCTTTGAAAATTGGAGTGTTTGTGCAACCCAGCCCGCCAGGAGTGGCCACCAGTGGCTGGAGCTGAGCTACAGCTGCTCGTCACTTGGATGTCCCCCCACAGCTTGAGACATCTGTCCGCCTGTCCCCCAGGCCCTGATGGCCAGGCCCAGCTCCTCTGGCCCAGAGCACACAGCCAGGAAGCAGCCTAGGGTCACTCCCCAGAGATGGGCACCACCTCCTAATGGGCAGGAGGAGGTGGCCAGACACCCCACACCACCCCTCACTCGCAGCAGGACGCCCACCCACTCTCATCTCAACGCCCATGCAGCCTCTGGAGGCACCATCATTCCACACGTGACCAGCCAGTAGCCGTGGTGGGACTGTCACCCTGGGGTCAGCCAAGAACCAGCGTGCTCCAGGCCCTGGGCTGGATGCAGGGAGACCAGCCCACCCCCAGGGCAGCACCCCAACCTGCAGCTGCAAGAAGCGAGGCATGGCACAGGGCACCTGAGAGGGGCCAGGCCGGGCCCTGAGGACAGTCATGTGTCCCTCCCTCCTGTCCACCCTCCAGCCAGGTCTGAACAGCCAGAGGCAGGGAGGGTTCAGTCCAGGGGAGGAGAACAGAGGGACTGGAGCCACAAGCAAGCCAGTGCTGTGGGTGGGACCTAGCCCTGCAGCACTAGGCAGGGAACGAGTCTGCAACACACAGAAGGTCCCCAGCGGGACGGACTGGGGGAAGTGAGGGGCCCCTCGAGGACAGGACTTCTTTGGCAAGCAGGGGAAGGCTGTGCAGGGGACACGGGCCTGAGCCAGAGCAGGATGCCGGCCTACTCAAGGCAGCAGAGAGGCCAGCACCTGCCGTGGGCATGCAGCATGTCCTGCTGCCTCCCACCCTTGGCCGCCCCACGACATGGGATGGAGGCGAAGGGCCAGAAAGCAGGGATGACAGGACCCTCCCTCCTGGCCTGAGGCCGGGGCTGGGCAGTGGGCCTAGGGGCTGCTAGGCTGCCTGCACGCTGACTCAGGGCCCCACGAACCACATTCTCTACTCCACCAGGTCTTCACCCCCTCACCACTCCCACAGTAGAGATGGTGAAACCAAGGCCCGAGAAGCTCAGTGAACTTGTCCCTGGACGGGGACACAGTGACAGAGTGGCCTAATATCCCCTGTTCCCACCCAGACCTTTCGAAGGCACCACCCATAAGCAGCAACCTGAAACTCACCGAGGCCTCGGAGGGGGCACTCCTGACCAGCAGATGCTTCGGTGACTGCGGCCCAGGCCCCTGGGTAGTCTTGAGGCCCAGGCCTTGGGGGGTCGGCCCTAAATCTAACAGCCGGTCAACAAACGTCTGCCGAGGATTAAGCAGCAGCCCCAGGCCGCAGACTGTGTGCGGCACAGCAGAGAGGAACAGGGGACAGGGCAGGGGTCCCCAATACCAAAGGAGGTTGTGAAGTGAGGCAGAAGGGCCAGATGTGATCAAGGGGGGTCCTGGGGGCACGAGGAGGGGCAGCATTGGGGGAGGGGATGGAGAAGGCAGGTGGGGGCAAGAGGCCTTGGGGGGAAGCCAGGCGAGGGTCTCTCCAGGGACCACAGGCCCCCGCAGCCTCCTGGCCCCACCCTGAGGTCCAGTGGGCTGGTCCCCGCAGCTCCCATCCAGCTCTCCTTGGTCCCGCCTCGAGCCCCCGGCCTCTCCTCTCGGTCATGCTTTCGCCTCCTCCCCGGCCGCTGCAGCTTCCCAGGCCTGCTCTCCTATACACCCCACAAAACCCCAGCTGGTGATACCCCCTTGTGCCACCCCCATACCCCAGCTCTATCTGTACCTAGGGTGACCCCTTCAGAAGATGTGGGCTCCATCTGCTGGAGGGTGCACATGAGGAGGGGTGAGCCGTGCACAGGGTCACCAGAGCTCTAGGAGGAAAAAGGTCTGGAGCAAGAGGAAGGCAGGAGGGAGTGACTCGCCCAAGGCACCTGGACATAAAGCTGGGCCCTGGCTGGACGGAGGAGCAGAACAGCCCACCCACCCCCACTGCCCACCCCCAGCAACAGAGGATGTGCACGGCAGGGGCCGTGAGCAGAGCTGGAAGGTTAGGTGCCGTGGCCGCAGCGCCCATCCCACAGGCTCCTCGCCAGGCCCCTCAGAGGTTGCAGGGTCATGTGAGTGAGGGGTGGAGGCTGGATGTGCTGCGCCCAGCCCACTCTGCAGCTCCAGCACAAATGCGCCCCGCACCCAGGCCCCTGGGTGGTACGGAGCCCTCCACTCCCCACTGCCCAGGCCTAAGGCAGGCGCTGGGCCAAGCCAAGCAGCCCTGCCCTGCCTGCCCTCAGGAGCCCTGAGCCACCAGCATGCCAGGCCCTGGAATGGCCCAGTGTCCCCACTGCCTTCCAGGAAAGCCAGGAGGGAGGCTGGCAGCGACTGTCCCCGCCCACCAGGCCCGGCCAGCCAGCCACTTGGTCAGCCGGCCCTGCACAGGGCCTCCCACCCAGGAGGCCCCGCGAGGCCTCCCCTCCAGGCTGCAGGACTCTGCGCCGGTCCAGGAGCCCTGGGAGGGAGGCACTCCCCCAACCAGCAAGGCTTGGCACAAGCACTCGCAGACCTTGGGGTCACCAAAGCATCCACCCCTGAAGGAGCCCCACAGGCCCAGCGGACTAGCCGGTTCTGAGACCCCCGGGCAGACCACGGGGCAGTCCCCGTCCCCTGGCCCCCGCGATAGGCACCCACCTCGTTTGTGCAGCCAGCCCTCCTTCACGATGGCCACGTCGTTCATGGCGCCCGGGCTGCAGAAGGCTGGACGGCCCAGGCAATGCTCACGATCTCCTCTCAGGCGGGCTCTCCCCAGCCAGCCGGCCCGGACTCAGCGTCTGCAAGAAGCAAGGGGAGTGTGTGAGGCTGTGTCCGACTTGGGGTCGGCTCTTCCATCCCACCAACCTCGGGGTCTCGGCCCAAGTTTGCCCTCCCATGGGACCTGAACTCCTGTTAGCTCAGACCCCTGTCCCCATCTCACTCCCCGCTGCCAGCCTTCCCTTCCCCAAACACTCACGCCGCCTGACATAAAACCCGTGTTACTCAACACTGCTCCCCACACCTAGGCCTCTCCTCAGCCGGGCTTCAGCCCCTGCCACGGGCCTCTCCTCCCCGCCCTCAAAGCCGGCTGCATGCCCACTTCCCCCATTCCCACTTCCCTGGCCCCTGTACAAATCACTCCCATCCCAGCCTCCCTACCCTGCCAGACCAGCCAAGAGGCCGCCTCCTCCAGGCAGCCCCTCTGGCTGCTTTGGCCCTGGCTGGCTCGGCCTCCCTGAACCCCTGGTGCTGGTTGCTCCCGTCTGCTCTCCCTTTCTGTGGTGTTTCTACCCACAGACTGGGATCCCCGAGGCAGGGCACAGGCCTCCTCCTGCCCACTCCCCAGACTGAGAAAGCAGAGAAATTCAAACATGAAAAAGGCAGGACCAGGAGTGCAGGCGCCTGGAGAAAATGAGAGCCCAGAGCCCTCCAGGGTGACACTAAAAACCTCCCGGGGAGAAACCCCAGGCCCCTCCTAAACCACAGCACCCCTGCCGGTCTGAATCTGGTTCATTCATTCGGCCAACGTCTATCAGGCATCTCTGGTTTTGCCAGGCCCAGTGCTGGGCTCTGGGGACAAAGAGAGGCTCAGACGGTGCCGTCAGTGGGGAGCACCCAGTCCAGGGTGGTTACAGACCCATAATTACAGCATTCAGCAGGCAACAAACAGGAGAGGGGGGCACTGTGTAAGCCTGTGCCCTGCAGTGGCCCACCAGCCAGCCCTTGCTTAACACACTTTGGCCACTGATGCTGCACGGCCCTACCCATTGCTCCCCAGCTGGGTGAACTCCTAGGCATCCCTCAAAACCCATCACACATCTGGGCATCCCAGGAAATAGCACTTGGCATGCTCTTCCTGATAGCGGTCCCTTGCTACCCCTCCACAGGCACTCCTAAAGGCAGGAGAGTCCTCTCTGGGACCTCCAGAGTAGGTAAAGAACCTGAAGACCTCCCTGGAATAGATCCCAACACGGGTCTTTCTACAGCCAGTCTAGATGATCTCCTACTGGGCCACTTTTCTGGCCTCCTGAGGCAGGGGCTGGGCACCCAGAGAGGGTCGCTTTGCACTGTCTTAAGCCAAATTTAGAACAGCAGGAAGGCTCCACTGCCTTGTGTCTGATGCCAGGACAGGGAAAACCACACCTTGCCCAAGGAAGAGTATCCAAAGCCCTCAGCAGGCGCATGGCAATGACAGACCAGCAAACCAGACCAGAGGGAGATGTTGCTGAGGACAGGGCTCTGAGCCCCACACAGTGGCACAGGGGGCTCTGTTGACACTGAGTAGGAGTGGCCTAGAGGCACAGGGCTGGACTCAAAGAACTTGGGATGTCCCCTCCCACCCCCACCCTGGCCTGAGCCCTGAGACCTGCTGCTGACAGTCAGACAGCTGTCGAGAGCCATGTGTAAAAATATATCTGTGCACACACACGGTGGTGTACGCCTGCACAGAAATGTATACAACAAGCCAGCGCCAGGGCTGCCTCTGGCGTCGGGCATGCGGATGCAGGGGATCCCTACTTCCACAGCTTCGGCACTGTGAGTTCCTCTACCATAAGCCCCTACTGCTGCTATTGTTATTACTTGTCACAACTTTTTACAAAATAGTCTGTGTTCTAAAAGGGCTCCCTCCCCTGCCTCCAAAGTACTGGCTTGTGAGCTTTATGTGCAGCTGCGGGAGAGGGAACCAAGCTCCATCAATGCGCCCCACCCTTCGCTTGGATGAGGGGCTCAAAGCAGCCCAGAGTGGCCGCCTGGAGCATGGCGGGGGCCCCTGCAGCAGAGCACAGGCCCAAGCCCACCCTCTGTCTACCACAGTAGTACCCAGGAGACAGGCCCCCTGGGGACAAGTTCAGCAGCTGTCCCGGGATGCCCACACTGGCGGACAAGCCCCAGCCGCTCTCCAGGGAGGCAGCATCTCCAGAGCTCACCCGGGACAGGACGCCGTTTCCGGGCTCAGGAGGCTTAGTAGACCTTTGCGGGCTAGCCTGGGCACCCAGCCACCAAGTACAACTTCACGTCCATGGGAAATGAGGTCTCCTGGCCAGGGCCCTCCCACAAACTCGAAGGCCGGCTGGGGCAACCCTTCCTCCTGACTCTGCCAGCTGCCTGGCTGGCCAAGCTCCCGGGGGCGCCCCACGCCCACCGCTCCCGCGCACGCAGCGCCCCCTCCCCAGCCAGGCGCAGCGGCTTCCCCAAGGTCACGAGGGAGGCCGGGGACGGCGGCCGGCAGCCCCGGCGCCCCGCGGGGGGCCGCCCTCCCGCGT